>NC_092289.1:10770383-10826216 GCF_036320965.1 Panulirus ornatus | reverse complement strand
TCACTCCATCTGTTTCTCACATCACCACTACTTGTTATCACCTCCCCATTTGCGCTCTTCACTGAAGTTCCCATATATATTCCTATGAGTCCACGGGAAAAATGAAACACTAAAAGTTACCAAGTGCACTTTCTTGTAATAATCACATCATCAGGGTAGAGACAAGAGAGAAATATAACACTCAGTTGATATACATCGATGAGACGAAGCTAGGACGCCATTTGGTAAATATGTGATTGTCCAAAACATACAAAAAGCGTTCATAAACTTATCAATTTACAAATCTTATCAACAATAAAGTTATCTAATTTGTATAGACCATCACTAATATTAAGATTATAATTCTTTGTGTATTCGATAATAGAAGATTCAATGATATTTATTCTTGGTAATAGAGTTAGAGTTAATAACTGAGATGGCGTTACTCCAGTCGATACAATGATCATAGTTTTTAACATGATTAAACAAGGCATTTGATTCTTGTCCCGTTCTTATACTATATTTATGTTGCTTAAGTCTAACAGAATCCTGCCTTTCAAACGGCCATACCGACACACTGGAAGAACCGGATGTTTGACTATTGCTATGCTAAATTAAGGAAAGAACTCAATAGGCTACAAGTGTCACTAAATCGTAAGTTGGAACGTCTTATTGGAAACAGCGACTGGACCAAGAATACAAACCCATCTTTTGTGGTAAACCTGTCTAATAAACAACTAGATGAAGATTCCTTGTGTGCATTAGGCTATGGTTTAAGTTTTACATGCTCTAACAGAGAAGCCAGCTGTGTTGATGTCACAAAGTCTTTTTGTAATTTGGAAAAATACAGTAATTTAAGTAATGATGATATTAATATCTGTAAGGGTTTAGTGTATGCCAATTTGTCAAAACCAGTGGAAGCTAATTGCCCTAAAAGATTCATGAGAGCTATTAACACCTTAAAAAAAGGCAAGGATATACATATTACTAAAGCAGATAATCACTGTTGTGATTTTAGACAAAAGTAACTATTTATATAAAATGAATAATATTCTAAAAGATAACACAACATATTCTAAACTTAGTAAAAATCCCTTGGAAGCAGTTAATTCTCACTTCAATAAAGAAATGAAGTTGTTGTTGAAAGGTAACATTTCTCTTATCAAAAGCTTGTCATCTTTGTCCCCTTCATTGCCATATATGCATGGACTTATCAAAACACATAAACAGAATTTTCCAGCATGACCTATAGTGATTTCAGTAGGCTCCATCACATATAAATTGTCAAAATGGTTAGTTTCTTTATCAAGATCTTTAGTGGGTAAGGTATCAAATTCTATTATCATGAACAATGTAGATTTAGTCAACAAGCTAAACAATATCAATGTTAATTTTGATTTCAAACTAGTTAGCTTTGATGTTTCCTCACTTTTCACTAAAGTTCCAGTTGATGACCTTTTAGAAAATTTATTTGATGTCTTGGATGATATTCATTTACCTGTTTCAAAGTCTAATTTCATTGAACTGATAAAATTGTGTATAAAAGACTATTTCAATTTAATGGAGATTATTATGCTCAAAAATTTAGTATGGCAATGGGTAACCCTCTATCACCTGTACTAAGTGATCTTTATATGGAATTTTTTGAAACAAAATTACTAAAGGATATCTTACCTTCTAATGCAATTTGTTTTAGGTATGTAGATGATGTTCTTTGTGTTTGGCCAACAAATGAAAATTTAAAAATATTTCTCCCCTTACTTAACAATTTAGTACATTCATTAAATTTACTGTAGAAAATGAAAATAATGGTATGTTACCATTTTTAGATTGCATGATCCATAGACAAGGAAACAAGTTTAGATATAGCATATACAGAAAACCCACCAATGTATGCTCATATATCCATTATTACTCATCTCAACATGACAGAGTTAAATTATCATCATTTCAATCTATGTTCCTTAGGGCATTACGTATTTGCAGTCCAGAGTTTATTAATGATTTGTTTGAGAAGATGTATCCCATTGGATCTAAGTTAAAGTACCCTAGATCTTTCATTGATAAATCCCTTAAGTTAGCAAAGAAATCATTTTATAGAGTTGAGCCCAAACCTCCCATTGACACTAAGAATCTTTTAGCTCTCCCTTTTAAAAATAATTTCACTTTGCTTCCCATGCTTATTAAATCTATTAATGTAAATGTTTAGTTTAGCAACAATAATACTATTAAGAATATCTTAATCAGGAATTCACCACAAAATTCTCTTGGTTGCAACTGTAAAGTCCCTTTTAGAAACTGTGATAAATTTGATGTTGGTCAGACATTGTAAGGATCTTTCTGTTAGACTTAAGCAACATAAATATAGAATAAGAACGGGACAACATTCAAATGCCTTATCTAATAATGTTAAAAACTGCTCATTGTATCGACTGGAGTAAAGCCATCTCAGTTATTAACTCTTACTCTATTACCAAGAGAAATATCATTGAATCTTCTATTCTTAAATACAAAAAGAATTATAATCTTAATATTAGTGATGGTCTATACAAATTAGATAACTTTATTGTTGATTTTTTTTTTTTTTTTTCATACTATTCGCTATTTCCCGCGATAGCGAGGTAGCGTTAAGAACAGAGGACTGGGCCTTTGAGGGAATATCCTCACCTGGACCTCTCTTCTGTTCCTTCTTTTGGAAAAAAAAAAAAAAAAACGAGAGGGGAGGATTTCCAGCCCCCCGCTCCCTTCCCTTTTAGTCGCCTTCTACGACACGCAGGGAATACGTGGGAAGTATTCTTTCTCCCCTATCCCCAGGGAATATATATATATATATATATATATATATATATATATATATATATATATATATATATATATATATATATATATATATATATATATATATATATATATATATATATCCCTGGGGATATATGTCAACTGACTGTTACATTTCTCTCTTGTGTCCCCCCTGATGATGTGATTATTACACGAAAGTGCACTTGGGAACTTTTCGTGTTTCATTTTCCCCTTGGACTCATAGGAATATCTTGATCACGTGCAAAATTGTGATCCTTTCCAACATATATATATATATATATATTTATTTATATTTCTGTTTATGATACTTTGTCACCGTCTCCAGCGTTAGCGAAGTAGCGTTAGGAAACAGACGTAAGAATGGGCCAACCCACCCATATACACATGTACATACATACATGTCCACACACGCACATATACATACCTATAAATCTCAACGTATACATATATATATATATATATATATATATATATATATATATATATATATATATATATATATATATATATATATATATATATATATATCCCTGGGGATAGGGGAGAAAGAATACTTCCCACGCATTCCTTACGTGTCGTAGAAGGCGACTAAAGTGGACGGGAGCGGAGGGCCAGAAACCCTCCCCTCCTTGTATTTTAACTTTCTAAAAGGTGAAACAGAGGAAGGAGTCACGCGAGGAGTACTCATCCTCCTCGAAGGCTCAGACTGGGGTGTCTAAGTGTGTGTGGATGTAACCAAGATGAGAAAAAAGGAGAGCTAGGTAGTATGTTTGAGGAAAGGAACCTGGAGGTTTTGGCTCTGAGTGAAACGAAGCTCAAGGGTAAAGGGGAAGAGTGGTTTGGGAATGTCTTGGGAGTAAAGTCAGGGGTTAGTGAGAGGACAAGAGCAAGGGAAGGAATAGCACTACTCCGGAATCAGGAGTTGTGGGAGTATGTGATGGGTGTAAGAAAGTAAATTCTAGATTGATATGGGTAAAACTGAAAGTTGATGGAGAGAGATGGATGATTATTGGTGCATATGCACCTGGGCATGAGAAGAAAGATCATGAGAGGCAAGTGTTTTGGGAGCTGCTGAATGAGTGTGTTAGTGGTTTTGATGCACGAGACCGGGTTGTAGTGATGGGTGATTTGAATGCAAAGGTGAGTAATGTGGCAGTTGAGGGAATAATTGGTATACATGAAGTGTTCAGTGTTGTAAATGGAAATGGTGAAGAACTTGTAGATTTATGTCCTGAAAAAGGACTGGTGATTGGGAATACCTGATTTAAAAAGCGAGATATACATAAGTATACGTATGTAAGTAGGAGAGATGGCCAGAGAGCGTTATTGGATTACGTGTTAATTGATAGCCGCACGAAAGAGAGACATTTGGATGTTAATGTGCTGAAAGGTGCAACTGGAGGGATGCCTGATCATTATCTTGAGGAGGCGAAGGTGAAGATTTGTATGGGTTTTCAGAAAAGAAGAGTGAATGTTGGGGTGAAGAGAGTGGTGAGAGTAAGTGAGCTTGGGAAAGAGACTTATGTGAGGAAGTACCAGGAGACACTGAGTACAGATTGGAAAAAGGCGAGAACAAAGGAGGTAAGGGGGGTGGGGGAGGAAAGGGATGTATTTAGGGAAGCAGTGATGGCTTGCGCAAAAGATGTTTGTGGCATGAGAAGCGTGGGAGGTGGGTTGATTAGAAAAGGTAGTGAGTGGTGGGAGGAAGAAGTAAGATTATTAGTGAAAGAGAAGAGAGAGACATTTGAACGATTTTTGCAGGTTAAAAATATAAATGAGTGGGAGAGGTATAAAAGAAAGAGGCAGGAGGTCAGGAGAAAGGTGCAAGAGGTGAAAAAGAGGGCAAATGAGAGTTGGGGTGAGAGAGTATCATTAAATTTCAGGAAGAATAAAAAGATGTTTTGAATGGAGGTAAATAAAGTGCGTAAGACAAGAGAGCAAATGGGAACTTCAGTGAAGGGGGCTAATGGGGAGGTGACAAAGAGTAGTGATGTTGTGAGGAGATGGAGTGAGTATTTTGAAGGTTTGTTGAATGTGATTGATGATAGAGTGGAAGATATAAGGTGTTTTAGTCGAGGTGGTGTGCAAAGTGACAGGGTTAGGGAAAATGATTTGGTAAATAGAGAAGAGGTAGTAAAAGCCTTACAGAAGATGAAAGCCGGCAAAGCAGCAGGTTTGGATGGTATTACGGTGGAATTTATTAAAAAAGGGGGTGACTGTATTGTTGACTGGTTGGTAAGGTTATTTGATGTATGTATGATTCATGGTGAGGTGCATCAGGATTGTCGGAATGCTTGCATAGTGCCATTGTACAAATGCAAAGGGGATAAGAGTGAGTGCTCAAATTACAGAGGTATAAGTTTGTTGAGTATTCCTGGTAAATTATATAGGAGGGTATTGATTGAGAGGGTGAAGGCGTGTACAGAGCATCAGATTGGGGATGAGCAGTGTGGTCTCAGAAGTGGTAGAGGACGTGTGGATCAGGTGTTTGTTTTGAAGAATGTATGTGAGAAATACTTAGAAAAACAAATGGATTTGTATGTAACATTTATGGATCTGGAGAAGGCATATGATAGAGTTGATAGAGATGGTCTGTGGAAGGTATTAAGAATATATGGTGTGGGAGGCAAGTTGTTAGAAGCAGTGAAAAGTTTTTATCAAGGATGTAAGGCATGTGTATGTGTAGGAAGAGAGGAAAGTGATTGGTTCTCAGTGAATGTAGGTTTGCGGCAGGGTTGTGTGATGTCTCCATGGTTGTTTAATTTGTTTATGGATGGGGTTGTTAGGGAGGTGAATGCAAGAGTTTTGGAAAGAGGGGCAAGTATGAAGTCTGTTGTAGATGAGAGAGCTTGGGAAGTGAGTCAGTTGTTGTTCGCTGATGATACATCGCTGGTGGCTGATTCATATGAGAAACTCCAGAAGCTGGTGACTGAGCTTGGTAAAGTGTGTGAAAGAAGAAAGTTAAGAGTAAATGTGAATAAGAGCAAGGTTATTAGGTACAGTAGGGTTGAGGGTCAAGTCAATTGGGAGGTAAGTTTGAATGGAGAAAAACTGGAGGAAGTAAAGTGTTAAGATATCTAAGAGTGGATCTGGCAGCAGATGGAACCATGGAAGCGGAAGTGAATCATAGGGTGGGGGAGGGAGCGAAAATCCTGGGAGCCTTGAAGAATGTGTGGAAGTCGAGAACATTATCTCGGAAAGCAAAAATGGGTATGTTTGAAGGAATAGTGGTTCCATCAATGTTGTTTGGTTGCGAGGCGTGGGCAATGGATAGAGTTGTGCGCAGGAGGATGGATGTGCTGGAAATGAGATGTTTGAGGACAATGTGTGGTGTGAGGTGGTTTGATCGAGTAAGTAACGTAAGGGTAAGAGAGAGATGTGGAAATATAAAGAGCATGGTTGAGAGAGGAGAAGAGGGTGTTTTGAAATGGTTTGGGCACATGGAGAGAATGAGTGAGGAAAGATTGACCAAGATTATATATGTGTCGGAGGTGGAGGGAACGAGGAGAAGAGGGAGACCAAATTGGAGATGGAATGATGGAGTGAAAAAGATTTTGTGTGATCGGCGACTGAACATGCAGGAGGGTGAAAGGAGGGCAAGGAATAGAGTGAATTGAATCGATGTGGTATACCGGGGTTGATGTGCTGTCAGTGGATTGAATCATGTCATGTAAAGCGTCTGGGGTAAACCATGGAAAGCTGTGTAGGTATGTATATTTGCGTGTGTGGACGTGTATATATATTCATGTGTATGGGGGTGGATTCGGTCATTTCTTTCGTCTGTTTCCTTACGCTACCTCGCAAACGCGGGAGACAGCGACAAAGCAAAAAAAAAGAGAGAAAAATATATATATATATATATATATATATATATATATATATATACAGATGTACATAATTAATACTGTCTGCCCTTATTCCTTCCCGTCGCCACCCCGCCACACATGAAATGAAAACCTCCTCCCCTCCTCTGTGCGCGAGATAGCGCTTGGAAAATAAAACAAAGGCCACATTCGTTCACACTCAGTCTCTAGTTGTCATATATAACTTTTCATGGTTTACCCCAGACGCTTCACATACCCTGGTTCAATGGATTGACAGCACGTCGAGCCCTGTATACCACATCGTTCCTATTCACTCTGTTCCTTGCACGCCTTTCACCCGCCTGCATGTTCAGGCCTCGACCACTCAAAATCTTTTCCTCTTCATCTTTCCCCCTCCAATTTGTTCTCCCACTTCTCCTTGTTCCCTCCACCTGTGACACATATATCCTCTTTGTCAATCTTTCCTCACTCAATCTCTCCATGTGACCAAACCATTTCAAAGCACCCTCTTCTGCTCTCTCAACCATACTCTATTTATTACCACACATCTCTCTCTTACCATTTAATTACTTACTCGATTAAACCACCTCACACCACATACTGTCCTCAAACATCTTATTTCCAGTACATCCAACTTCCTCCGTATAACGCTATAGCCCACGCCTCGCCACCATATAACATTGTTGGAACCACTATTCCTTCAAACATACCCATTTTTGATTTCCAAGATGACGTTTTCGACTTCCACACATTCTTCAACGCTCCCAGAACTTTTTCCCCCTCCCCCACACTGTGGGTATCTTCCGCTTCCATGGTTCCATCCGCTGAAAAATCCACTCCCAGATATCTAAAACACTTCACTTTCTCCAGTTTTTCTCCATTCAAACTTACCTCCCAATTGACTTGTCCCTCAATCCTACTGTGCCTGATAACCTTGCTCTTATTCACATTTACTTTCAGCTTTCTTCTTTCACACACGTTGTCACTCGGTCACTAACCTTTGCAGTTTCTCACCCGAATAAACCACCTACGCTGTATCATCAGCGGACAACAACAGACCCACTTCCCAAACTCTCTCATCCACAACAGACTACATACTTGCCCCTTTTTCCAAAACTCTTACATTAACCTCCCTAACAACCCCATCCATAAACAAATTAAACAACAATGGAAACATTACGCACCCCTGCCGTAAACCAACATTCATTGAGAACCAATCGCTCTCCTCTCTTCCTACACGTGCACATACCTTACAGCCTCGATAAAACTTTTCACTGCTTCTAACAACTTACCGCACACACCATATATTCTTAATACCTTCCACAGAGCATCTCTATTAAATCTATCACATGCCTTCTCCAGATCCATAAATGGTACATGCAAATCCATTTGCTTTTCTATTATTTCTCACATACATTCTTCAAAGCAAACACCTGATCCACACATCCTCTACCCCTTCTGAAACCACACTGCTCTTCCCCATTCTGATGCTTTTTACATGCCTTCACCCTCTCATCAATACCCTCCCATAGAATTTACCAGGAATACTCAACAAACATATACCTCTGCAATTTGAGCAATCACTCTTATCCCCTTTGCCTTTGTACAATGGCACTATGCAAGCATTCCGGCAGTCCTCAGGCACCTCACCATGAGTCATTCATACATTAAAAACCTTTCCAATCTGTCAACAATACAGTCACTCCCATTTTTAAATAAATTCCACTGCAGTTCCATCCAAACCCGCTGCCTTGCCGGCTTTCATCTTCCACAAAGATTTTACTACCTCTTCTCTGTTTACCAAATCGTTCTCCCTAACCCTCTCACTTTGCACACCACCTCAACCAAAACACCCTATATCTGCCACTCTATCATCAAAAACATTCAACTAACCTTCAAAATACTCACTCCATCTCCTTCTCATGTCACCAAATCCACTCCCAGATATCTAAAACACTTCACTTTCTCCAGTTTTTTTTTCCATTCAAACTTACCACCCAATTGACTTGACCCTCATCCCTACTGTACCTAATAACCTTGCTCTTATTCACATTTACTCTCAACTTTCTTCTTTCACACACTTTACCAAACTCAGTCACCAGTTTCTGCAGTTTTTCACATGAATCAGCCACCAGCGCTGCATCATCAGTGAACAATAACTGACTTACTTCCCACGTTCATTCATCCAGAACAGACTGCATACTTGCCCCTCTTTCAAAACTCTTTTACTAACCTCCCTAACAAACCCATCCATAAACAAATTAAACAACCATGAAGACATCACATACCCCTGCCGGAAACCTATATTCACTGAGAACCAATCACTTTCCTCTCTTCCTACACGTACACATGCCTTACATCCTCGATAAAAACTTTTCACTTCTTCTGACAACTTGCCTCCCACACCATATATTCTTAATACCTTCCACAGAGCATCTCTATCAACTCTATCATATGCCTTCTCCAGATCCATATATGGTACATACAAATCCATTTGTTTTTATAAGTATTTAAATGCATTCTTCAAAACAAACAACTGATCCACATATCCTCTACCACTTTTGAAACCACACTGCTTTTTCCCCAATCTGATGCTCTGTACATGCCTTCATCCTCTCAATGAATACCCTACCAATAATTTCCCAGGAATACTCAACAAAATTATACCTCTGTAATTTGAGCACTCATTTTTATCCCTTTTCCCTTTATACAATGGCACTACGCAACCATTTCGCCAATCCTCAGGTACCTCACTATGACTCATACATACATTAAATAACCTTACCTACTAGTCAACAATACAGTCACCACCCTTTTTTAATAAATCGCACTGCAATACCAGCCAAACCCGCTGCCTTGCCGGCTTTCATCTTCGGCAAATCTTTTACTACCTCTTCTCTTTACCAAATCATTTTCCCTAACCCTCTCACTTTGCACACCACCTCGATCAAAACACCCTACATTTGCCAATTTATCATCAAAGACATTCAACAAACCTTCAAAATACTCACTCCATCTCCTTCTCACATCACCACTACTTGTTATCACCTCCCCATTAGCCCCCTTCAATGAAGTTCCCATTTGTTCCCTTGTCTTACGCACTTTATTTACCTTCTTCCAAAACATCTTTTCATTCTCCCTAAAATTTAATTATCCTCTCTCACCCCAATTCTCATTTGCTTTGTTTTTCACCCCTTGCACCTTTCTCTTGACCTCCTGCCTCTTTCTTTTCTACATCTCCTAGTCATTGGCATTATTTTCCTGCAAAAATCTTCCAAATGCCTCTCTCTTCTCTTTCACTAATTATCTTACTTCTCAACCCACCACTCACTACCCTTTCTAATCTACCCACCTCTTACGCTTCTCATTTCACAATCATCTTTTGCACAAGCTATCACTGCTTCCCTAAATACAGCCCATTCCTCCACCAATCCCCTTACGTCCATTGTTCTAACCTTTTCCATTCTGTACTCAGTCTTTCCCGGTACTTCCTCACACAAGTCTCCTTCCCAAGCTCACTTACTCTTACCACCCTTTTCACCCTAAAGTTCTCTCTTCTTTCCCGAAAACCTCTACAAATCTTCACCTTCGCCTCCACAAGATAATGATCAGACATCCCTCCAATTACACCTCTCAGCACATTAGCATCCAAAAGTCTGTTTTTTTATCGCGCGCCTATCAATTATCACGTAATCCACTAACGCTCACTGGCCACCTCTCCTACTTACATACTTATTCTTATGTATATCACTCACTCTTTTTAAACCAGGTATTCCCAGTCACCAGTCCTTTTTCAGCACATAAATCTACAAGATCCTAACCATTTCCATTTACAACACTGAATACCCCATGTACACCAAATTTTCCCTCAACTGCCACATTACTCACATTTGCATTCAAATCACCCATCACTATAATCCGGTCTCGTGCATCAAAACTACTAACACATTCACTCAGCTGCTCCCAAAACACCTGCCTCTCATGATCTTTCTTGTCATACCCAGGTGCAGGTGCAGCAATAATCACCCATCTCTCTCTCCATCCACTTTCATTTTTACCCATATTAATCTAGAGTTTACTTTCTTACACTCTATAACATCCTCCCATCACTCCTTTTTCAGGAGTAGTGATTTTCCTTCCCTTGGTCTTGTCTTCTCTCACACACACATAGACATATATATATATATATATAGAGTGAATTGAAACATTGTGGTATACCTGGGTCAACTTACTGTCACTGGATTGAACCTGGATATGTGAAGCGTCTGGGGTAAACCATGGAATGGTGTGTGGGGCCTGGATGTGGAAAGGGAGCTGTGATTTTGGTGCATTACACATGACTGTTAGAGAGACTGAATGTGAACGAATGTAGCCATTTTGTCTTTTCCTAGCACTACCTCATGGGTGTGGAATGCTATTTCATGTGTGGCAGGTTGGTGACAGGAATGGATGCAGGCAGCTGGTATGAATATGTACATATGTATATATGTACATCCCCTATCCCTGGGGATAGGGGATGAAGAATACTTCCCACGTATTCCCTGCGTGTCGTAGAAGGCGACTAAAAGGGAAGGGAGCGGGAGGCTGGAAATCCTCCCCTCTCGTTTTTTTTTTTTTTTTTTTTTTTTTCCAAAAGAAGGAACAGAGAGGGGCCAGGTGAGGATATTCCACAAAGGCCCAGTCCTCTGTTCTTAACGCTACCTCGCTAATGCGGGAAATGGCGGATAGTTTAAAAAAAAGAAAAAAAGAAAAATATATATATATATATATATATATATATATATATATATATATATATATATATATATATATATATATATATACTCTTTTTTTTTCTTTTTCTTTTTTTTGCTTTGTCGCTGTCTCCCGCGTTTCCGAGGTAGCGCAAGGAAACAGACGAAAGAAATGGCCCAACCCACCCCCATACACATATATATACATACGTCCACACACGCAAATATACATACCCACACAGCTTTCCATGGTTTACCCCAGACGCTTCACATGCCCTGATTCAATCCATTGACAGCACGTCAACCCCGGTATACCACATCGATCCAATTCACTCTATTCCTTGCCCTCCTTTCACCCTCCTGCATGTTCAGGCGCCGATCACACAAAATCTTTTTCACTCCATCTTTCCACCTCCAATTTGGTTTCCCACGTCTCCTCGTTCCCTCCACCTCCGACACATATATAATCTTGGTCAATCTTTCCTCACTCATTCTCTCGATGTGCCCAAACCATTTCAAAACACCCTCTTCTGCTCTCTCAACCACGCTCTTTTTATTTCCACACATCTCTCTTACCCATACGTTACTTACTCGATGAAACCACCTCACACCACACATTGTCCTCAAACATCTCATTTCCAGCACATCCATCCTCCTGCGCACAACTCTATCCATAGCCCACGCCTCGCAAACATACAGCATTGTTGGAACCACTATTCCTTCCAACATACCCATTTTTGCTTTCCGAGATAATGTTCTCGACTTCCACACATTCTTCAAGGCTCCCAGAATTTTCACCCCCTCCCTCACCCTATGATCCACTTCCGCTTCCATGGTTCCATCCGCTGCCATATCCACTCCCAGATATCTAAAACACTTTACTTCCTCCAGTTTTCCTCCATTCAAACTTACCTCCCAATTGACTTGACCCTCAACCCTACTGTAAATAACCTTGCTCTTATTCACATTTACTCTTAACTTTCTCCTTTCACACACTTTACCAAACTGAGTCACCAGCTTCTGCAGTTTCTCACATGAATCAGCCAAAAGCGCTGTATCATCAGCGAACAACAACTGACTCACTTCCCAAGCTATCTCATCCCTAAAAGACTTCATACTTGCCCCTCTTTCCAAAACCCTTGCATACACCTCCCTAACAACCACAACCATAAACAAATTAAACAACCATGGAGAGATCACACAGCCCTGCCGCAAACCTACATTCACTGAGAACCAATCACTTTCCTCTCTTCCTACACGTACACATGCCTTACATCCTCGATAAAAACTTTTCACTGCTTATACCAACTTGCCTCCCACATCATATATTCTTAATATCTTCCACAGAGCATCTCTATCAACTCTATCATATGCCTTCTCCAGATCCATAAATGCTACATACAAATCCATTTGCTTTTCTAAGTATTTCTCACATACATTCTTCAAAGCAAACGCCTGATCTACACATCCTCTACCACTTCTGAAACCACACTGCTCTTCCCCAATCTGATGCTCTGTACATGCCTTCACCCTTTCAATCAATACCCTCCCATATAATTTACCAGGAATACTCAACAAACTTATACATCTGTAATTTGAGCACTCACTCTTATCCCCTTTTCCTTTGTGCAATGGCACTATGAACGCATTCCGCCAATCCTCAGGCACCTCACCATGAGTCATACATACATTAAATAACCTTACCAACCAGTCAACAATACAGTCACCCCCTTTTTTAATAAATTCCACTGCAATACCATCCAAACCTGCAGCCTTGCCGGCTTTCATCTTCCGCAAAGCTTTTACTACCTCTCCTCTGTTTACCAAAACATTTTCCCTAACCCTCTCACAATGCACACCACCTCGACCAACTCACCCTATATCTGCCACTCTATCATTAAACACATTCAACAAACCTTCAAAATACTCACTCCATCTCCTTCTCACATCACCACTACTTGTTATCACCTCCCCATTTGCGCCCTTCACTGAATTCCCATTTGCTCCCTTGTCTTACGCACTTTATTTACCTCCTTCCAGATTATATATATGTATATATATATATATATATATATATATATATATATATATATATATATATATATATATATATATATATATATATATATATATATATATATATATATATTCTTTCTTTCATACTATTCGCCATTTCCCGCATTAGCGAGGTAGCGTTGAGAACAGAGGACTGGGCCATTGAGGGAATATCCTCACCTGGGCCCCTTCTCTGTTCCCTCTTTTGGAAAATTAAAAAAAAAGAAAAAAAAAAAAAAAAAAGTGAGAGGGGAGGATTTCCAGCCCCCCGCTCCCTCCCCTTTTAGTCGCCTTCTACGACATGCAGGGAATACGTGGGAAGTATTCTTTCTCCCCTATCCCCAGGGATATATATATATATATATATATATATATATATATATATATATATATATATATATATATATATATATATATATATATATCTATATATATATATATATATATATATATATATATATATATATATATATATATATATATATATATATATATATATATATATAAATATATATATATATATATATATATATATATATATATATATATATATATATATATATATATATATATATATATATATATATATGTATATATATGTATATATATATATATATATATATATATATATATATATATATATATATATATATATATATATATATATATATATATATATATATATATATATATATATATATATATATATATATATATATATATATATATATATATATATATATATATATATATATATATATATTTTTTTTTTTTTTTTTTTCATACTATTCGCCATTTCCAGCGATAGCGAGGTAGCGTTAAGAACAGAGGACTGGGCCTTTGAGGGAATATTCTCACCTGGCCCCCTTCTCTGTTCCTTCTTTTGGAAAATTAAAAAAATAAATGAATAAATAAATATATATATATATATATATATATATATATATATATATATATATATATATATATATATATATATATATATATATATATATATATATATATATATATAAATATATATATATATATATATATATATATATATATATATATGTATATATATATATTTATTTATATATACATATATATATATATATATATATATATATATATATATATATATATATATATTTATATATATATATATACATATATATATATATATATATATATATATATATATATATATATATATATATATATATATTTTTTTTTTTTTTTTCATACTATTGGCTATTTCCCGCGATAGCGAGGTAGCGTTAAGAACAGAGGACTGGGCCTTTGAGGGAATATCCTCACCTGGACCTCTTCTCTGTTCCTTCTTTTGGAAAATAAAAAAAAAAAAAAAAAAAAAAAAAACGAGAGGGGAGGATTTCCAGCCCCCCGCTCCCTTCCCTTTTAGTCGTCTTCTACGACACGCAGGGAATACGTGGGAAGTATTCTTTCTCCCCTATCCCCAGGGAATAAAATATATATATATATATATATATATATATAAATATATATATATATATATATATATATATATATATATATATATATATATATGTATATATATATATATATATATATATATATATATATATATATATATATATATATATATATATATATATATATATATTCTTTTCTTTCTTTTAAACTAGTCGCCATTTCCCGCGTTAGCAAGGTAGCGTTAAGAACAGAGGACTGGGCCTTTTTTGGAATATCCTCACCTGGCCCCACTCTGTTCCTTCTTTTGGAAAATTAAAAAAAAAAAAAAACGAGAGGGGAGGATTTCCAGCCCCCCGCTCCCTTCCCTTTTAGTCGTCTTCTACGACACGCAGGGAATACGTGGGAAGTATTCTTTCTCCCCTATCCCCAGGGAATAAAATATATATATATATATATATAAATATATATATATATATATATATATATATATATATATATATATATATGTATATATATATATATATATATATATATATATATATATATATATATATATATATATATATATATATATATATATATATATATATATATTTATTTATTCATTTATTTTGCTTTGTCGCTGTCTCCCGCGTTTGCGAGGTAGCGCAAGGAAACAGACGAAAGAAATAGCCCAACCCACCCCCATACATATGTATATACATAGACGTCCACACACCGAAATATACATACCTATACATCTCAAAATACACATATATACACACACAGACACATGCATATATACTCATGCATACAATTCACACTGTCTGCCTTTATTCATTCCCATTGTCACCTCGCCACACTTGGAATACCATCCCCCTCCCCCCTCAGGTGTGCGAGGTAGCGCTAGGAAAAGACAACAAAGGCTCCAATCGTTCACACTCAGTCTTTATCTGTCATGCAATAATGCCCGAAACCACAGCTCCCATTCTACATCCAGGAACCACACAACTTTTCTTGGTTTACCCCAGACGCTTCACATGCCCAGATTCAATCAACTGACAGCACGTCAACCCCGGTATACCACATCGATCCAATTCACTCTATTCCTTGCCCTCCTTTCACCCTACTGCATGTTCAGGCCCCATCACTCAAAATCCTTTTCACTCTATCTTTCCACCTCCAATTTGGTCTCCCGCTTCTCCTCGTTCCCTCCACCTCCGACACATATATCCTCTTGGTCAATCTTTCCTCACTCATTCTCTCCATGTGCCCAAACCATTTCAAAACAGACCTTTCTGCTCTCTCAACCAAGCTCTTTTTATTTCCCCACATCTCTCTTACCCTTACATTACTTACTCGATCAAACCATCTCACACAACACACTGTCCTCAAACATCTCATTTCCAGTACATCCATCCTCCTGCGCACAACTCTATCCATAGCCCACGCCTCGCAACCATACAACATTGTTGGAACCACTATTCCTTCAAACATACCCATTTTTGCTTTCCGAGATAATGTTCTCGACTTACACACATTCTTCAAGGCTCCCAGGATTTTCGCCCCCTCCCCCACCCTATGATTCACTTCCGCTTCCATGGTTCCATCCGCTGCCAGATCCACTCCCAGATATCTAAAACACTTTACTTCCTCCAGTTTTGATCCATTCAAACTTACCTCCCAATTGACTTGACTCTCAACCCTACTGTACCTAATAACCTTGCTCTTATTCACATTTACTCTTAACTTTCTTCTTTCACACACTTTACCAAACTGAGTCACCAGCTTCTGCAGTTTCTCACATGAATCAGCCACCAGCGCTGTATCATCAGCGAACAACAACTGACTCACTTCCCAAGCTCTCTCATCCAAAACAGACTTCATACTTGCCCCTCTTTCCAAAACTCTTGCATTCACCTCCCTAACAACCCCATCCATAAACAAATTAAACAACCATAGAGACATCACACACCACTGCCGCAAACCTACATTCACTGAGAACCAATCACTTTCCTCTCTTCCTACACGTGCATATGCTTTAAATCCTTGATAAAAAGTTTTCACTGCTTCTAACAACTTGCATCCCACACCATATATATATATATATATATATATATATATATATATATATATATATATATATATATATATATATATATATATATATATATATATATATATATATATATATATGGCGAATAGTTTGAAAGAAAGAAAAGAAAGATATATATATAAATATATATATATATATATATATATATATATATATATATATATATATATATATATATATATATATATATATATATATATATATATATATATATATATATATATATATATATATATATATATGTATACATACATATATATGTATATATATATATATATATATATATATATATATATATATATATATATATATATATATATATATATATATATATATATATATGGTAAATTATATGGGAGGGTATTGATTGAGAGGGTGAAGGCATGTACAGAGCATCAGATTGGGGAAGAGCAGTATGGTTTCAGAAGTGGTAGTGAAAAGTTTTTATCGAGGATGTAAGGCATGTGTACGTGTAGGAAGAGAGGAAAGTGATTGGTTCTCAGTGAATGTAGGTTTGCGGCAGGGGTGTGTGATGTCTCCATTGTTGTTTAATTTGTTTATGGATGGGGTTGTTAGGGAGGTAAATGCAAGAGTCTTGGAAAGAGGTGCAAGTATGAAGTCTGTTGGGATGAGAGAGCTTGGGAAGTGAGTCAGTTGTTGTTCGCTGATGATACAGCGCTGGTGGCGGATTCATGTGAGAAACTGCAGAAGCTGGTGACGGAGTTTGGTAAAGTGTGTGGAAGAAGAAAGTTAAGAGTAAATGTGAATAAGAGCTAGGTTATTAGGTACAGTAGGGTTGAGGGTCAAGTCAATTGGGAGGTGAGTTTGAATGGAGAAAAACTGGAGGAAGTGAAGTGTTTTAGATATCTGGGAGTGGATCTGTCAGCGGATGGAACCATGGAAGCGGAAGTGGATCATAGGGTGGGGGAGGGGGCGAAAATTTTGGGAGCCTTGAAAAATGTGTGGAAGTCGAGAACATTATCCCGGAAAGCAAAAATGGGTATGTTTGAAGGAATAGTAGTTCCAACAATGTTGTATGGTTGCGAGGCGTGGGCTATGGATAGAGTTGTGCGCAGGAGGATGGATGTGCTGGAAATGAGATGTTTGAGGACAATGTGTGGTGTGAGGTGGTTTGATCGAGTAAGTAACGTAAGGGTGAGAGAGATGTGTGGAAATAAAAAGAGCGTGGTTGAGAGAGCAGAAGAGGGTGTTTTGAAATGGTTTGGGCACATGGAGAGAATGAGTGAGGAAAGATTGACCAAGAGGATATATGTGTCGGAGGTGGAGGGAACGAGGAGAAGAGGGAGACCAAATTGGAGGTGGAAAGATGGAGTGAAGAGGATTTTGTGTGATCGGGGCCTGAACATGCAGGAGGGTGAAAGGAGGGCAAGGAATAGAGTGAATTGGAGCGATGTGGTATACAGGGGTTGACGTGCTGTCAGTGGATTGAATCAAGGCATGTGAAGCGTCCGGGGTAAACCATGGAAAGCTGTGTAGGTATGTATATTTGCGTGTGTGGACGTGTGTATGTACATGTGTATGGGGAGGGTTGGGCCATTTCTTTCGTCTGTTTCCTTGCGCTACCTCGCAAACGCGGGAGACAGCGACAAAGTATAAAAAAAAAAAATATATATATATATATATATATATATATATATATATATATATATATATATATATATATATATATTTTTTTTTTCATACGATTCGCCATTTCCCGCGTTTGCGAGGTAGCGTTAAGAACAGAGGACTGGGCCTTAGAGGGAAAATCCAAACCTGGCCCCCTTCTGTGTTCCTTCTTTTGGAAAATTAATAAAAAAAAAAAACGAGAGGGGAGGATTTCCAGCCACCCGCTCCCTCCCCTTTTAGTCGCCTTCTACGACAAGCAGGGAATACATAGGAAGTATTCTTTCTCCCCTATCCCTAAGGATATATATATATATACATATATATATATATATATATATATATATATATATATATATATATATATATATATATATATATATATATATATATATATATATATATATATATATATATATATATATATATATATATATATGTATATATATATATATAAATATATATATATATATATATATATATATATATATATATATATATATATATATATATATATATATATATATATATATATATATATATATATATATATATATATATATATATATATATATATATATATATATATATATATATATATATATATATATATATATATATATATATATATATATATATATATATATATATATATATATATATATATATATATATATATATATATATGGTAAATTATATGGGAGGGTATTGATTGAGAGGGTGAAGGCATGTACAGAGCATCAGATTGGGGAAGAGCAGTATGGTTTCAGAAGTGGTAGAGGATGTGTGGATCAGGTGTTTGCTTTGAAGAATGTATGTGAGAAATACTTGGAAAAAGCAAATGGATTTGTATGTAGAATTTATGTATCTGGAGAAGCCATATGATAGAGTTGATAGAGATGCTCTGTGGAAGGTATTAAGAATATATGGTGTGGGAGGAAAGTTGTTAGAAGCAGTGAAAAGTTTTTATCGAGGATGTAAGGCATGTGTACGTGTAGGAAGAGAGGAAAGTGATTGGTTCTCAGTGAATGTAGGTTTGCGGCAGGGGTGTGTGATGTCTCTATGGTTGTTTAATTTGTTTATGGATGGGGTTGTTAGGGAGGTAAATGCAAGACTTTTGGAAAGAGGGGCAAGTATGAAGTCTGTTGGGGATGAGAGAGTTTGGGAAGTGAGTCAGTTGTTGTTCGCTGATGATACAGCGCTTGTGGCTGATTCATGTGAGAAACTGCAGAAGCTGGTGACTGAGTTTGGTAAAGTGTGTGGAAGAAGATAGTTAAGAGTAAATGTGAATAAGAGCAAGGTTATTAGGTATAGTAGGGTTGAGGGTCAAGTCAATTGGGAGGTGAGTTTGAATGGAGAAAAACTGGAGGAAGTAAAGTGATTTAGATATCTGGGAGTGGATCTGGCAGCGGATGGAACCATGGAAGCGGAAGTGGATCATAGGGTTGGGGAGGGGGGCGAAAATTCTGGGGGCCTTGAAGAATGTGTTGAAGCCGAGAACATTATCTCGGAAAGCAAAAATGGGTATGTTTGAAGGAATAGTGGTTCCAACAATGTTGTATGGTTGCGAGGTGTGGGCTATGGATAGAGTTGTGCGCAGGAGGATGGATGTGCTGGAAATGAGATATTTGAGGACAATGTGTGGTGTGAGGTGGTTTGATCGAGTGAGTAACGTAAGGGTAAGAGAGATGTGTGGAAATAAAAAGAGCGTGGTTGAGAGAGCAGAAGAGGGTGTTTTGAAGTGGTTTGGGCACATGGAGAGAATGAGTGAGGAAAGATTGACGAAGAGGATATATGTGTCGGAGGTGGAGGGAACGAGGAGAAGAGGGAGACCAAATTGGAGGTGGAAAGATGGAGTGAAAAAGATTTTGTGTGATCGGGTCCTGAACATGCAGGAGGGTGAAAGGAGGGCAAGGAATAGAGTGAATTGGAGCGATGTTGTATACCGGGGTTGACGTGCTGTCAGTGGATTGAATCAAGGCATGTGAAGCGTCTGGGGTAAACCATGGAAAGCTGTGTAGGTATGTATATTTGCGTGCGTGGACGTATGTATATGCATGTGTTTGGGGGTTGGGGGGTTGGGCCATTTCTTTCGTCTGTTTCCTTGCGCTACCTCGCAAACGCGGGAGACAGCGACAAAGTATAATAGATAAAAATATATATATATATATATATATATATATATATATATATATATATATATATATATATATATATATATATATATATCTTTAGATATATTCCTAGGAAGTTTCCCCGCGACTCGTAGAAGGCGAATAAACGGGACGCTAGCGGGGGATAGAAATTCTCCCCTTCGTGTATTTTAACTTTCTAAAAGGTGAAGCAGAAGAAGGAGTCATACGGGGAGTGCTTATTTTCCTTGGAGGCTCAGATTGGGGTGTCTAAATGTGTGTGGATGTAACGAAGATGAGAAAAAAATTAGATATAGTTAGTATGTTTGAGGAAAGGAACCTGGATGTTTTGGCTCTATGTGAAACGAAGCTCAGTGGTAAAGGGGAATAGTGGTTTTTGAATGTCTTGGGAGTAAAGTCAGGGGTTGGTGAGTGGACAAGAGCAAAGGAAGGAGTAGTAGTGCTTCTGAGGCAGGAGTTGTGGGTGTCTGTGATTGAGTTTAAGAAAGTAAATTGCAGACTGATATGGGTAAAACTGAAAGTAGATAGAGAGAGATTGGTGATTTTTTGTGCCTCTGCACCAAGTCTTGAGAAGAAAGATCACGAGAGGCAAGTGTTTTGGGAACAGCTGATTGAGTGTTTTAACTGCTTTGATGCACGAGAGCGGGTTATAGTGATGGGTGACTTGAATGCAAAGGTGAGTAATGTGGCAGTTGAGGGAATGATTGGTGTACATGCGGTGTTCAGTGTTGTAAATGGAAATGGTGAAGAGTTTGTAGATTTGTTTGCTGAAAAAGGACTGGCGATTGGGAATACCTAGATTAAAAAGAGAGATACATAAACATATGTAGGTAAGTCGGAGAGATAGCCAGAGAGCGTTATTGGATTACTTGTTAATTGATAGGCGCGTGAACGAAAGGCTTTTGGATGTTAATGTGCTGAGAGGGGCAACTGGAGGGTGAAGATTTGCAAAGAGAAGGTTGGGGTGAAGAGAGTGGTGAAAGGAAGTGAGCTTGGAAAGGAGACATGTGTGAGAAGTACCAGGGGAGAAACAGATGATAGCAAATGACATAATTGGAGGGTGGGTGGGGAGGAATGGGATTTATTCACGAAAGCAGTGATGGCTTGCACAAAAGATCCTTGCGGCATGAGAAAGGTGGGAGGTATGCAGATTATATAGGGTAGCAAGTAGGGAATAAGAGCAAAGATATTAGGTATAGTAGGGTTGAAGGACAAGTCAATTGAGAGGTAAATTTGAATGGAGAAAAGTTCGAGGAAGTGAAGTGTTTTAGATATCTGGGAGTGGATTTAGTAGCGGATGGAACCATGGAAGAGGAAGTGAGTCACAGGGTGGGGGAAGGGGCGAAGGTTCTGGGAGCGTTGAAAAATGTGTGGAAGGCAAGAACGTTATATCGGAGAGCAAAAATGGGTATGTCTGAAGGAATAGTGGTTCCAACAATGTTATATGATTGCGAGGCGTGCGCTATAGATAGAGTTGTGCGGAGAAAGTTGGATGTGTTGGAAATGAGATGTTTGGGGACAATATATGGTGCGAGGTGGTTTAATCGAGTTAGTAATGAAAGGGTAAAAGAAATGTTTGGTAATAAGATGAGTGTGGATGAGAGAGCAGAAGAGGATGTGTTGAAATGGTTTGGTCACATGGACAGAATGGGTGAGGAAAGATTGACAAAGAGGATATATGTGTCAGAGGTCGAGGGAACGAGAAGTGGGAGACCAAAATGGAGGTGGAAAGATGAAGTGAAAAAGATCTTTAGCAATCGGGGCCTGAACATACAGGAGGGTGAAAGGCGTGTAGTTATTAGAGTGAATTGGAAGAATGTGGTATACCGGGGTCGAGGTGCTGTCAGTGGATTGAACTAGTGCATGTGAAGCGGCTGGGGTAGACCAAGGAAAGTTTTGTGTGTCATGGATGTGGAAGGGAGCTGTGATTTCGGTGCATTACACATGACAGCTAGAGACTTGGTGTGAACGAATATGGCCTTTGTTGTCTTTTCCTAGCGCTACCTCGCACGCGCGCGGGGGGAGGGAGGGGTGCCATTTCATGTGTGGCGGGGTGGCAACAGGAATGGATGAAGGCAGCTAGTATGAATATATTCATGTGTATATATGTATATGTCTGTGTATGTATATGCATATGTACGTTGAAATGTATAGGTATGTATATAGATGCGTGTGTGGGCGTGTATGTATATACATATATATATGTATGTGGTTGAGTTGGGCCATTCTTTCGTATGTTTCCTTGCACTACCTTGCTAACGCGGGAGAGAGCAATAAAGTATGACTTTAATGATAAGAATAGCAATTAATACACGTAGAGAGAGAGAGAGAGAGAGAGAGAGAGAGAGAGAGAGAGAGAGAGAGAGAGAGAGAGAGAGAGAGAGAGAGAGAGAGAGAGAGAGAGAGAGAGAGAGAGAGAGAGAGAGAGAGAGAGGGTTACATTATGGGTAAAAAGTTACCTTTCGTGAAGTTATTTTTCTATGATTAATGTTTTATCAAAAAAAGTTTTTCTGCAAGGGAGTATTCATATCCTTGCTAATGGAAGCAGCACACTGTTGCGAAGAAGCGGCCATTAGAAAGGCCCAGAGTATACTAACAAACTTTCCTAGAAGCTGGTTATGGGATGATTATAAACAAATAAACATATGCTAGCATAACCCAGATTATCGATAAACCCCGAAGCAATGATGAACTGTAGGGTCGATTGTGGATCGACTGCTGCAACCAGGATATGAATCCATGGGTTCGATACCATCACGGTCAGCAAAGCTATTCGCTACACCACGGAGTTTATATTCTTATCAGTAAGGGAATTCTGAATTGTAATCCATCGTCAAAACAAACGAACTGCTTACCTTTGAGAATATATCGTTCATAACACCCGTCAGGGATATCAAGCTGGCGATGCCAGCATGTTTCCCATCCAATGTATCCCTTATGGCGCGGGGGAGGTCGAAGTGAAGCACGGAGCGTTGTCTGAGTTGGTGTAATGATGAACCCACAGGAGCCTCCTGTGGAATGAGATATACACAGATTATCATGAGAAACACAGATATCAGCAACATTGATTCTTCCCTCATGATCACCACAGCGTTGTTTTATTGTATCAATGATGGCAGGGACATGGAAATATATATGTATATATTTATATATAAATATATATTTTGGACGATTTTTGCAGGGGAAAAAATGCAATTGAGTGGGAGATGTATAAAAGAAAGAGACAGGAGGTCAAGAGAAAGGTGCAAGAGGTGAAAAAGAGGGCAAATGAGAGTTGGGGTGAGAGAGTATCATTAAATTTTAGGGAGAATATAAAGATGTTCTGGAAGGAGGTAAATAAAGTGCGTAAGACAAGGGAGCAAATGGGAACTTCAGTGAAGGACGCAAATGGGGAGGTGATAACAAGTAGTGGTGACGTGAGAAGGAGATGGAGTGAGTATTTTGAAGGTTTGTTGAATGTGTTTGATGATAGAGGGGCAGATATAGGGTGTTTTGGTCGAGGTGGTGTGCAAAGTGAGAGGGTTAGGGAAAATGATTTGGTAAACAGAGAAGAGGTAGTGAAAGCTTTGCGAAAGATGAAAGCCGGCAAGCCAGCAAGTTTGGATGGTATTGCAATGGAATTTATTAAAAAAGGGGGTGACTGTATTGTTGACTGGTTGGCAAGGTTATTTAATGAATGTATAACTCATGGTGAGGTGCCTGAGGATTGGCGGAATCGTGCATAGTGCCATTGTAAAAAGGCAAAGGGGATAAGAGTGAGTGCTCAAATTACAGAGGTATAAGTTTGTTGAGTATTCCTGGTAAATTATATGGGAGGGTACTGATTGAGAGGGTGAAGGCATGTACAGAGCATCAGATTGGGGAAGAGCAGTGTGGTTTCAGAAGTGGTAGAGGATGTGTGGATCGGGTGTTTGCTTTGAAGACTGTATGTGAGAAATACTTAGAAAAGCAAATGGATTTGTATGTAGCATTTACGGATCTGGAGAAGGCATATGATAGAGTTGATAGAGATGCTCTGTGGAAGGTATTAAGAATATATGGTGTAGGAGGCACGTTATTAGAAGCAGTGAAAAGTTTTTATCGAGGATGTAAGGCATGTGTACGTGTAGGAATAGAGGAAAGTGATTGCTTCTCAGTGAATGTAGGTTTGCGGCAGGGGTGTGTGATGTCTCCATGGTTGTTTAATTTGTTTATGGATGGGGTTGTTAGGGAGGAAAATGCAAGAGTTTTGGCAAGAGGGGCAAGTATGAAGTCTGTTGGGGATGAGAGAGCTTGGGAAGTGAGTCAGTTGTTGTTCGCTGATGATACAGCGCTGATGGCTGATTCATGTGAGAAACTGCAGAAGCTAATGACTCAGTTTGGTAAAGTGTGTGAAAGAAGAAAGTTAAGAGTAAATGTGAATAAGAGCAAGGTTATTAAGTACAGTAGGGTTGACGGTCAAGTCAATTGGGAGGTAAGTTTGAATGGATAAAAACTGGAGGAAGTAAAGTGTTTTAGATATCTGGGAGTGGATCTGTCAGCGGATGGAACCATGGAAGCGGAAGTGGATCATAGGGTGGGGGAGGGGGCCAAAATTCTGGGAGCCTTGAAGAATGTGTGGAAGTCGAGAACATTATCTCGGAAAGCAAAAATGGGTATGTTTGAAGGAATAGTGGTTCCAACAATGTTGTATGGTTGCGAGGCGTGGGCTATGGATAGAGTTGTGCGCAGAAGGATGGACGTACTGGAAATGAGATGTTTGAGGACAATATGTGGTGTGAGGTGGTTTGATCGAGTAAGTAACGTGAGGGTAAGAGAGATGTGTGGAAATAAAAAGAGCGTGGTTGAGAGAGCAGAGGAAGGTGTTTTGAAGTGGTTTGGGCACATGGAGAGAATGAGTGAGGAAAGATTGACCAAGAGGATATATGTGTCGGAGGTGGAGGGAACGAGGAGAAGTGGGAGACCAAATTGGAGGTGGAAAGATGGAGTGAAAAAGATTTTGTTTGATCGGGGCCTGAACATGCAGGAGGGTGAAAGGAGGGCAGGGAATAGAGTGAATTGGATCGATGTGGTATACCGGGGTTGACGTGCTGTCAGTGGATTGAATCAGGGCATGTGAAGCGTCTGGGGTAAACCATGGAAAGCTGTGTAGGTATGTATATTTGCGTGTTTGGAAGTATGTATATACATGTGTATGGGGGTGTGTTGGGCCATTTCTTTCGTCTATTTCCTTGCGCTACCTCGCAAACGCGGGAGACAGCGACAAAGCAAAAAAAAAAAGTATATATAAATGGCTATGTTTGAAGGAATAGTGGTTCCAACAATGTTGTATGGTTGCGAGGCGTGGGCTATGGATAGAGTTGTGAGCAGGAGGATGGATGTGCTGGAAATGAGATGTTTGAGGACAATGTGTGGTGTGAGGTGGTTTGATCGAGTAAGTAACGTAAGGGTAAGAGAGATGTGTGGAAATAAAAAGAGCGTGGTTGAGAGAGCAGAAGAGGGTGTTTTGAAATGGTTTGGGCACATGGAGAGAATGAGTGAGGAAAGATTGACCAAGAGGATATATGTGTCGGAGGTGGAGGGAACGAGGAGAAGTGGGAGACCAAATTGGAGGTGGAAAGATGGAGTGAAAAAGATTTTGTGTGATCGGGGCCTGAACATGCAGGAGGGTGAAAGGAGGGCAAGGAATAGAGTGAATTGGATCGATGTGGTATACCGGGGTTGACGTGCTGTCAGTGTATTGAATCAGGGCATGTGAAGCGTCTGGGGTAAACCATGGAGAGCTGTGTAGATATGTATATTTGCGTGTGTGGGCGTATGTATATACATGTGTATGGGG
Organism: Panulirus ornatus; assembly: GCF_036320965.1. Taxonomy (NCBI): domain Eukaryota; kingdom Metazoa; phylum Arthropoda; class Malacostraca; order Decapoda; family Palinuridae; genus Panulirus; species Panulirus ornatus. The sequence continues at coordinate 10,799,679 of NC_092289.1, read as the reverse complement.
GTGGGTTAAGCCATTTCTTTCGTCTGTTTCCTTGCGCTATATATATATATTTATATATATATATAAATATATATATATATATATATATATATATATATATATATATATATATATATATGTATATATATATATATATGTATAAATCTTTTTCTTTTTTTTAAACTATTCGCCATTTCCCGCGTTAGCGAGGTAGCGTTAAGAACAGGGGACTGGGCCTTTTTTGGAATATCCTCACCTGGCCCCCTCTGTTCCTTCTTTTGGAAAATTAAAAAAAAAAAGAAAAAAAATGTATATATATATATATATATATATATATATATATATATATATATATATATATATATATATGTATATATATATATATATATATATGTATATGTTTGTGTGTGTGTTTATATGTGCCTATGTGTGTGTATGTATATATATATGTATATATCTATATATATTATCCCTGGGGATAGGGATGAAAGAATACTTCCCACGCATTCCTCGCGTGTCGTAGAAGGCGACGAGAGGGGACGGGAGCGGGGGGCCACAAATCCTCCCCTCCTTGTATTTTTTTAACTTTCTAAAATGGTAAACAGAAGAAGGAGTCACGCGGCGAGTGCTCATCCTCCTCGAAGGCTCAGACTGGGGTGTCTAAATGTGTGTGGATGTAACCAAGATGTGAAAAAAGGAGAGATAGGTAGTATATTTGAGGAAAGGAACCTGGATATTTTGGCTCTGAGTGAAAAGAAGCTCAAGGGTAAAGGGGAAGAGTGGTTTGGGAATGTCTTGGGAGTAAAGTCAGGGGTTAGTGAGAGGACAAGAGCAAGGGAAGGAGTAGCAGTACTCCTGAAACAGGAGTTGTGGGAGTATGTGATTGAATGTAAGAAAGTAAATTCTCGATTAATATGGTAAAACTGAAAGTTGATGGAGAGAGATGGGTGATTATTGGTGCATATGCACCTGGTCATGAGAAGAAAGATCATGAGAGGCAAGTGTTTTGGGAACTGCTGAATGAGTGTGTTAGTGGTTTTGATGCACGAGACCGGGTTATAGTGATGGGTGATTTGAATGCAAAGGTGAGTAATGTGGCAGTTGAGGGAATAATTGGTATACATGGGTGTTCAGTGTTGTAAATGGAAATGGTGAAGAGCTTGTAGATTTATGTGCTGAAAAAGGACTGGTGATTGGGAATACCTGGTTTAAAAAGCGAGATATACATAAGTATACGTATGTAAGTAGGAGAGATTGCCAGAGAGCGTTATTGGATTACGTGTTAATTGACAGGCGCGCGAAAGAGAGACTTTTGGATGTTAATGTGCTGAGAGGTGCAACTGGAGGGATGTCTGATCATTATCTTGTGGAGGCTAAGGTGAAGATTTGTATGGGTTTTCAGAAAAGAAGAGTGAATGTTGGGGTGAAGAGAGTGGTGAGAGTAAGTGAGCTTGGGAAGGAGACTTATGTGAGGAAGTACCAGGAGAGACTGAGTACAGAATGGAAAAAGGTGAGAACAATAGAAGTAAGGGGAGTTGGGGAGGAATGGAATGTATTTAGGGAATCAGTGATGGATTGCGCAAAAGATGCTTGTGGCATGAGAAGAGTGGGAGGTGGGTTGATTAGACAGGGTACTGAGTGGTGGGATGAAGAAGTAAGATTATTAGTGAAAGAGAAGAGAGAGGAATTTGGACGATTTTTGCAGGGAAAAAATGCAATTGAGTGGGAGATGTATAAAAGAAAGAGACAGTAGGTCAAGAGAAAGGTGCAAGAGGTGAAAAAGAGGGCAAATGAGAGTTGGGGTGAGAGAGTATCATTAAATTTTAGGTAGAATAAAAAGATGTTCTGGAAGGAGGTAAATAAAGTGCGTAAGACAAGGGAGCAAATGGGAACTTCAGTGAAGGGCGCAAATGGGGAGGTGATAACAAGTAGTGGTGATGTGAGAAGGAGATGGAGTGAGTATTTTGAAGGTTTGTTGAATGTGTTTGATGATAGAGTGGCAGATATAGGGTGTTTTGGTCGAGGTGGTGTGCAAAGTGAGAGGGTTAGGGAAAATGATGTGGTAAACAGAGAAGAGGTAGTGAAAGGTTTGCGGAAGATGAAAGCCGGCAAGACAGCAGGTTTGGATGGTATTGCAGTGGAATTTACTAAAAAAGAGGGTGACTGTATTATTGACTGGTTGGTAAAGTTATTCAATGTATGTATGACTCATGGTGAGGTGCCTGAGGATTGGTGGAATGCGTGCATAGTGCCATTGTACAAAGGCAAAGGGGATAAGAGTGAGTGCTCAAATTACAGAAGTATAAGTTTGTTGAGTATTCCTGGTAAATTATATGGGAGGGTGTTGACTGAGAGGGTGAAGGCATGTACAGAGCATCAGATTGGTGAAGAGCAGTGTGGTTTTAGAAGTGGTAGAGGATGTGTGGATCAGGTGTTTGCTTTGAAGAATGTATGTGAGAAATACTTAGAAAAGCAAATGGATTTGTATGTAGCATTTATGGATCTGGAGAAGGCATATGATAGAGTTGATAGAGATGCTCTGTGGAAGGTATTAAGAATATATGCTGTGGGAGGCACGTTGTTAGAAGCAGTGAAAAGTTTTTATCGAGGATGTAAGGCATGTGTACGTGTAGGAAGAGAGGAAAGTGATTGGTTCTCAGTGAATGTAGGTTTGCGGCAGGGGTGTGTGATGTCTCCATGGTTTAATTTGTTTATGGATGGGGTTGTTAGGGAGGTGAATGCAAGAGTTTTGGAAAGAGACGCAAGTATGAAGTCTGTTGTGGATGAGAGAGCTTGGGAAGTGAGTCAGTTGTTGTTCGCTGATGATACAGCGCTGGTGGCTGATTCATGTGAGAAACTGCAGAAGCTGGTGACTGAGTTTGGTAAAGTGTGTGAAAGAAGAAAGTTAAGAGTAAATGTGAATAAGAGCAAGGTTATTAGGTACAGTAGGGTTGAGGGTCAAATCGACTGGGAGGTAAGTTTGAATGGAGAAAAACTGGAGGAAGTGAAGTGTTTTAGATATCTGGGAGTGGATCTGGAAGCGGATGGAACCATGGAAGCGGAAGTGGATCATAGGGTGGGGGAGGGGGCGAAAATTCTGGGAGCCTTGAAGAATGTGTGGAGGTCGAGAACATTATCTTGGAAATCAAAAATGGGTATGTTTGAAGGAATAGTGGTTCCAACAATGTTGTATGGTTGCTAGGCGTGGGCTATGGATAGAGTTGTGCGCAGGAGGATGGATGTGCTGGAAATGAAATGTTTGAGGACAATGTTTGGTGTGAGGTGGTTTGATCGAGTAAGTACCGTAAGGGTAAGAGAGATGTGTGGAAATAAAAAGAGCGTGGTTCATAGAGCAGAAGAGGGTGTTTTGAAATGGTTTGGGCACATGGAGAGAATGAGTGAGGAAAGATTGACAAAGAGGATGTATATGTCGGAGGTGGAGGGAACGAGGAGAAGTGGGAGACCAAATTGGAGGTGGAAAGATGGAGTGAAAAAGATTTTGTGTGATCGGGGCCTGAACATGCAGGAGGGTGAAAGGAGGGCAAGGAATAGAGTGAATTGGATCGATGTGGTATACCGGGGTTGACGTGCTGTCAGTGGATTGAATCATGGCATGTGAAACGTCTGTTACTGTATTGTTGACTGTTTGGTAAAGTTATTTAATGTATGTATCATTCATGGTGAGGTGCCTGAGCATTGGCTGAATGCTTACGTAGTGCCATTGTACAAAGGCAAATGGTGAGTGCTCAAATTGCACAGAGGTATAAGTTTGTTGAGTATTCCTGGTAAATTATATGGGAGGGTATTGATTGAGAGGGTGAAGGCATTTACAGAACATCAGATTGGCGAAGAGCAGTGTGGTTTCAGAAGAGGTGGAGGATGTGTGGATCAGGTGTTTACTTTGAAGAATGTATGTGAGAAATACTTAGAAGAGCAAATGGATTTGTATGTAGCATTTATGGATCTGGAGAAGGCATATGATAGAGTTGATAGAGATGCTCTGTGGAAGATATTAAGAATATATGGTGTGGGAGTAAGTTGTTAGAAGGCATGTGTACCTGTAGGAAGAAAGGAAAGTGATTGGTTCTCAGTGAATGTAGGTTTGCGGCAGGGGTGTGTGATGTGTCCACGGTTGTTTAGTTTGTTTATGGATAGGGTTGTTTGGGAGGTGAATGCAAGAGTTTTGGAAAGAGACGCAAGTATGCAGTCTGTTGGGGATGAGAGAGCTTGGGAAGTGAGTCAGTTGTTGTTCGCTGATGATACAGCGCTGGTGGCTGATTCATGTGAGAAACTGCAGAAGCTGGTGACTGAGTTTGGTAAAGTGTGTGAAAGAAGAAAGTTGAGAGTAAATGTGAATAAGAACAAGTTAATTAGGCACAGTAGGATTGAGCGACAAATCAATTGGCAGGTAAATTTGAATGGAGAAAAACTGGAGGAAGTAAAGTGTTTTACATATCTGGGAGTGGATCTGGCAGCGGATGGAACCATTGAAGCGGAATTGAATCATAGGTTGGGGGAGGGGGCGAAAATCCTGGGAGAATTTAAGAATGTGTGGAAGACGAGTACATTATCTCGGAAAGCAAAAATGGGTATGTTTGAAGGAATAATGGTTCCAACAATGTTGTATAGTTGCGAGGCGTGGGCTATGGATAGATTTGTGCGCAGAAGGGTGGATGTGCTGGAAATGAGATGTTTGAGGACAATATGTGGTGTGTGGTGGTTTGATCGAGTAAGTAATGTAAGGGTAAGAGAGATGTGTGTAAATAAAACGATTGTAGTTGAGAGAGCAGAAGAGGGTGTTTTGAAATGGTTTGGTCATATGGAGAGAATGAGTGAGGAAAGATTGACCAAGAGGATGTATGTGTCAGAGGTGGATGGAATGACTAGAAGTGGGAGACCAAATTGGAGGTGGAAAGATGTAGTGTAAAAGGTGCTGAGTGGTAGGGGCTTGAACATGCAGGAGGGTGAAAGGCGTGCAAGGAATAGAGTGAAATGGAACGATGTGGTGTACCGGGGTCGATGTGCTATCAAAGGATTGAACTAGGGCATGTGAAGCGTCTTGGGTAAACCATCGAGGGTTTTGTGGGGCCTGGATGTGGAAAGGGAGCTGTGGTTTCAGTGCATTATTTCATGACAGTTAGAGACTGAGTGTGATCGACTGGGGCCTTTGTTGTCTTTTCCTAGCGCTTCCTCGCACACATGAGGGGGTGAGGGTGTTGTTATTCCATGTGTGGCGGGGTGGCGATGGGAATAAATAAAGGCAGACAGTATGAATTATGTACATGTGTATATATGTATATGTCTTTGTGTGTATATATATGTGTACATTGAGATGTATAGGTAGGTATATTTGCGTTTGTAGACGTGTGGACGTGTATGTGGGTGGGTTGGGCCATTCATTCGTCTCTTTCCTTGCGCTACCTCGCTAACGCGGGAGACTGCGAAAAAGCAAAATAAATAAATAAATAATATATATATATATATATATATATATATATATATATATATATATATATATATATATATATATATATATATATATATATATAAATATATATATATATATATATATATATATACATATATATATATATATATATATATATATATATATATATATATATATATATATATATATATATATATATATATATATATATATATATATATATATATATATATTTCTTCTTTTAAACTATTTGCTATTTCCCGCATTGGCGAGGTAGCGTTAAGAACAGAGGACTGGGCCTTTTTTGGAATATCCTCACCTGGCCCCCTCTGTTCCTTCTTTTGGAAAATTAAAAAAAAAAAAAAAAAAAAAACGAGAGGGGAGGATTTCCAGCCCCCCGCTCCCTCCCCTTTTAGTCGCCTTCTACGACACGCAGGGAATACGTGGGAAGTATTCTTAAGCCCCTATCCCCAGGATAATATATATATATATATATATACAACAATGTTGTATGGTTGCGAGGCGTGGGCTATGGATAGAGTTGTGCGCAGGAGGATGTATGTGCTGGAAATGAGATGTTTGAGGACAATGTGTGGTGTGAGGTGGTTTGATCGAGTTAGTAACGTAAGGGTAAGAGAGATGTGTGGAAATAAAAAGAGCGTGGTTGAGAGAGCAGAAGAGGGTGTTTTGAAGTGGTTTGGGCACATGGAGAGAATGAGTGAGGAAAGATTGACCAAGAGGATATATGTGTCGGAGGTGGAGGGAACGAGGAGAAGAGGGAGACCAAATTGGAGGTGGAAAGATGGAGTGAAAAAGATTTTCTGTGATCGGGGCCTGAACATGCAGGAGGGTGAAAGGAGGGCAAGGAATATAGTGAATTGGAGCGATGTGGTATACCGGGGTTGACGTGCTGTCAGTGGATTGAATCAAGTCATGTGAAGCGTCTGGGGTAAACCATGGAAAGCTGTGTAGGTATGTATATTTGCGTGTGTGGACGTATGTATATACATGTGTATGGGGGGGGGGGGTTGGGCCATTTCTTTCGTCTGTTTCCTTGCGCTACCTCGAAAACGCGGGAGACAGCGACAAAGTATAATAAAAAAAAAAAATATAATATATATATATATATATATATATATATATATATATATATATATATATATATTACGTGTTAATTGACAGGCGTGCGAAAGAGAGACTTTTGGATGTTAATGTGCTGAGAGGTGCAACTGGAGGGATGTCTGATCATTATCTTGTGGAGGCTAAGGTGAAGATTAGTATGGGTTTTCAGAAAAGAGGAGTGAATGTTGGGGTGAAGAAGGTGGTGAGAGTAAGTGAGCTTGGGAAGGAGACCTGTGTGGGGAAGTACCAGGAGAGACTGTGTACAGAATGGAAAAAGGTGAGAACAATGGAAGTAAGGGGAGTGGGGGAGGAATGGGATGTATTTAGGGAATCAGTGATGGATTGCGCAAAAGATGCTTGTGGCATGAGAAGAGTGGGAGGTGGGCTGTTTAGAAAGGGTAGTGAGTGGTGGGATGAAGAAGTAAGAGTATTAGTGAAAGAGAAGAGAGAGGCATTTGGACGATTTTTGCAGGGAAAAAATGCAATTGAGTGGGAGAAGTATAAAAGAAAGAGACAGGAGGTCAAGAGAAAGGTGCAAGAGGTGAAAAAAAGGGCAAATGAGAGTTGGGGTGAGAGACTATCAGTAAATTTTAGGGAGAATAAAAAGATGTTCTGGAAGGAGGTAAATAGGGTGCGTAAGACAAGGGAGCAAATGGGAACTTCAGTGAAGGGCGTAAATGGGGAGGTGATAACAAGTAGTGGTGATGTGAGAAGGAGATGGAATGAGTATTTTGAAGGTTTGTTGAATGTGTCTGATGACAGAGTGGCAGATATAGGGTGTTTTGGACGAGGTGGTGTGCAAAGTGAGAGGGTTAGGGAAAATGATTTGGTAAACAGAGAAGAGGTAGTAAAAGCTTTGCGGAAGATGAAAGCCGGCAAGGCAGCAGGTTTGGATGGTATTGCAGTGGAATTTATTAAAAAAGGGGGTGACTGTATTGTTGACTGGTTGGTAAGGTTATTTAATGTATGTATGACTCATGGTGAGGTGCCTGAGGATTGGCGGAATGCGTGCATAGTGCCATTGTACAAAGGCAAAGGGGATAAGAGTGAGTGCTCAAATTACAGAGGTATAAGTTTGTTGAGTATTCCTGGTAAATTATATGGTAGGGTATTGATTGAGAGGGTGAAGGCATGTACAGAGCATCAGATTGGGGAAGAGCAGTGCGGTTTCAGAAGTGGTAGAGGATGTGTGGATCAGGTGTTTGCTTTGAAGAATGTATGTGAGAAATACTTAGAAAAGCAAATTGATTTGTATGTAGCATTTATGGATCTGGAGAAGGCATATGATAGAGTTGATAGAGATGCTCTGTGGAAGGTATTAAGAATATATGGTGTGGGAGGCAAGTTGTTAGAAGCAGTGAAAAGTTTTTATCGAGGATGTAAGGCATGTGTACGTGTAGGAAGAGAGGAAAGTGATTGGTTCTCAGTGAATGTAGGTTTGCGGCAGGGGTGTGTGATGTCTCCATGGTTGTTTAATTTGTTTATGGATGGGGTTGTTAGGGAGGTAAATGCAAGAGTCCTGGAAAGAGGGGCAAGTATGAAGTCTGTTGGGGATGAGAGAGCTTGGGAAGTGAGTCAGTTGTTGTTCGCTGATGATACAGCGCTGGTGGCTGATTCATGTGAGAAACTGCAGAAGCTGGTGACTGAGTTTGGTAAAGTGTGTGGAAGAAGAAAGTTAAGAGTAAATGTGAATAAGAGCAAGGTTATTAGGTACAGTAGGGTTGAGGGTCAAGTCAATTGGGAGGTGAGTTTGAATGGAGAAAAACTGGAGGAAGTGAAGTGTTTTAGATATCTGGGAGTGGATCTGTCAGCGGATGGAACCATGGAAGCGGAAGTGGATCATAGGGTGGGGGAGGGGGCGAAAATTTTGGGAGCCTTGAAAAATGTGTGGAAGTCGAGAACATTATCTCGGAAAGCAAAAATGGGTATGTTTGAAGGAATAGTGGTTCCAACAATGTTGTATGGTTGCGAGGCGTGGGCTATGGATAGAGTTGTGCGCAGGAGGATGGATGTGCTGGAAATGAGATGTTTGAGGACAAATGTGTGGTGTGAGGTGGTTTGATCGAGTAAGTAACGTAAGGGTAAGAGAGATGTGTGGAAATAAAAAGAGCGTGGTTGAGAGAGCAGAAGAGGGTGTTTTGAAATGGTTTGGGCACATGGAGAGAATGAGTGAGGAAAGATTGACCAAGAGGATATATGTGTCGGAGGTGGAGGGAACGAGGAGAAGAGGGAGACCAAATTGGAGGTGGAAAGATGGAGTGAAAAAGATTTTGTGTGATCGGGGCCTGAACATGCAGGAGGGTGAAAGGAGGGCAAGGAATAGAGTGAATTGGAGCGATGTGGTATACAGGGGTTGACGTGCCGTCAGTGGATTGAATCAAGGCATGTGAAGCGTCTGGGGTAAACCATGGAAAGCTGTGTAGGTATGTATATTTGCGTGTGTGGACGTGTGTATGTACATGTGTATGGGGGGGGGGTTGGGCCATTTCTTTCGTCTGTTTCCTTGCGCTACCTCGCAAACGCGGGAGACAGCGACAAAGTATAAAAAAAAAAAAAAAAAAAAAAAATATATATATATATATATATATATATATATATATATATATATAATATATATATATTTCTTTCTTCTTTCAAACTATTCGATATTTCCCGCATTAGCGAGGTAGCGTTAAGAACAGAGGACTGGGCCTTTGAGGGAATACATATATATATATATATATATATATATATATATATATATATATATATATATATATATATATATATATAAATTTTTATTTTCTTTTCATTTTGTTGCTTTGTCGCTGTCTCCCGCGTTTGCGAGGTAGCGCAAGGAAACAGACGAAAGAAATGGCCCAACCCACCCCCATACTCATGTATATACATAAATCCACACACGCAAATATACATACCTACACAGCTTTCCATGGTTTACCCCAGACGCTTCACATGCCCTGATTCAATCCACTGACAGCACGTCAACCCCTGTATGCCACATCGATCCAATTCACTCTCTTCCTTGCCCTCCTTTCACCCTCCTGTATGTTCAGGCCCCGATCACACAAAGTCTTTTTCACTATATATATATATATATATATATATATATATATATATATATATATATATATATATATATATATATATATATATATATATATATATATTCTTTTTTCTTCATTTTGGTTTGTCGCTGTCTCCCGCGTTTGCGAGGTAGCGCAAGGAAACAGACGAAAGAAATGGCCCAACTCACCACCCTACACATGTATATGCAAACACGTCCACACACTCACATATACATACCCATACATCTCAATGTACACATATATATACACACACAGACACATACATATATACCCATGCACACAGTTCACACTGTCTGCCTTTATTCATTCCCATCGCCACCCCGCCACACATGGAATAACATCCCCCTCCACCCTCATGTGTGCGAGGTAGCGCTAGGAAAAGACAACAAAGGCCCCATTCGTTCTCACTGAGTCTCTAGCTCTTATGCAATAATGCCCGAAACCACAGCTCCCTATCCGCATCCAGGTCCCACAGATCTTTTCATGGTTTACCCCAGACGCTTCACATGCCCTGATTCAATCCATTGACAGCACGTCGACCCCGGTATACCACATCGATCCAATTCACTCTATTCCTTGCCCGCCTTTCACCCTCCTACATGTTCATGGCCCCGATCACTCAAAATCTTTTTCAAGCAATCTTTCCACCTCCAATTTGGTCTCCCATTTCTCGTTCCCTCCACCTCTGACACATATATCCCCTTGGTCAATCTTTCCTCACTCATTCTCTCTATGTGACCAAACTATTTTAAAACACCCTCTTCTCCTCTCTCAACCACACTCTTTTTATTACCACAACTCTCTCTTATCCTATTATTACTTACTCGATCAAACCACCTCACACCACATATTGTCCTCAGACATCTCATTTCCAGCACATCCACCCTCCTGCGCACAACTCTATCTATAGCCCTCAACGCGCAACCATACAACATTGTTGGAACCACTGTTCCTTCAAACATACCCATTTTCTCTTTCCGAGATAACGTTCTCGACTTCCACAGATTCTTCAAGGCTCCCAGAATTTTCGCCCCCTCCCCCACCCTATGATTCACTTCTGCTTCCATGGTTCCATCCACTGCCAAATCCACTCCCAGATATCTAAAACACTTCACTCCCTCCGGTTTTCCTCCATTCAAACCTACCTCCCAATTGACCTGACCCTCAACCCTACTGTACCTAAGAACCTTGCTCTTTTTCACATTTACTCTCAACTTTCTTCTTTCACACACTTTACCAAACTCAGACACCAGCTTCTGCAGTTTCTCATATGAATCAGCCACCAGCGCTGTATCATCAGCGAACAACAACTGACTCACTTCCCAAGCTCTCTCATCCACAACAGACTGCATACTTGCCCCTCTTTCCAAAACTCTTGCATTCACCTCCCTAACAACCCCATCCATAAACAAATTAAACAACCATCGGGACATCACACACCAATGCCGCAGACCTACATTCACTGAGATCCAATCACTTTCCTCTCTTCCTACACGTACACATGCCTTACATCCTCGATAAAAACTTTTCACTGCTTCTTACAACTTATCTTCCACACCATATATTCTTAATACCTTCCACAGATCATCTCTATCAATTCTATCATATGCCTTCTCCAGATCCATAAATGCCACATAAAAATCCATTTGCTTTTCTAGGTATTTCTCACATACATTCCTCAAAGCAAACACCTGATCCACACATCCTCTACCACTTCTGAAACCACACTGCTCTTCCCTAATCTGATGCTCTGTACATGCCTTCACCCTGTCAATCTATACCCTCCCATATGATTTCCCAGGAATACTCAATAAACTTATACCTCTGTAATTTGAGCATTCACCTTTGTCCCCTTTGCCTTTGTACAGTGGCAGTATGCAAGCATTCCGCCAATCCTCAGGCACCTCACCATGAATAATACATACTTTAGATAACCTTACCAACCAGTCAACAATACAGTCATCCCCTTTTTTTTATAAATTCCAATGCAATATCATCCAAACCTGCTGCCTTGCCGGCTTTCATCTCCCGCAAAGCTTTTACTGCCTCTTCTCTGTTTGCCGAATCACTCCCTAAACCTCTCACTTTGCACACCACCTCGGCGAAAACACCCTTTATCTGCCACTCTATCATCAAACACATTCAACAAACCTTCAAAATACTCACTCCATCTCCTTCTCACATGACCACTACATGTTATCACCTCCCCATTAGCCCCCTTCACTAAAGTTCCTATTTGTTCCCTTGTCTTACGCACTTTATTAACCTCCTTCCAAAACATATTTTCATCCTCCTTAAAATTTAATGATAGTCTCTCACCCCAACTCTCATTTGGCCTCTTTTTCACCTCTTGCACCTTTTTCTTGACCTCCTGGTTTAAAAAGAGAGATATACATAAGTATACGTATGTAAGTAGTAGAGATGGCCAGAGAGCGTTATTGGATTACGTGTTAATTGATAGTAGCGCGAAAGAAAGACTTATGGATGTTAATGTGCTGAGAGGTGCAACTGGAGGGATGTCTGATCATTATCCTGTGGAGGTGAAGGTGAAGATTTTTAGAGGTTTTCAGAAAAGAAGAGAGAATGTTGGGGTGAAAAGGGTGGTGAGAGTAAGTGAGCTTGGAAAGGAGACTTGTGTGAGGAGGTACAAGGAGAGAATGAGTAAAGAATGGAAAAAGGTTAGAACAAAGGACATAAGGGGAGTGGGGGAGGAATGGGATGTATTTAGGGAAGCAGTGATGGCTTGCACAAAAGAAAATTGTGACATGAGAAGCGTGGGAGGTGGGCAGATTAGAAAGGGTAGTGAGTGGTGGGATGAAGAAGTAAGATTATTAGTGAAATAGAAGAGAGAGGCATTTGTACGATTTCGCAGGGAAATGATGCAAATGACTGGGAGATGTATAAATGAAAGAGGCAGGTCAAGAGAAAGGTGCAAGAGGTGAAAAAGAGGGCAAATGAGAGTTGGGGTGAGAGAGTATCATTAAATTTTAGGGAGAATAAAAAGATGTTTTGGAAGGAGGTAAATAATGTGTGTATGACAAGGGAATCAATGGGAACTTCAGTGAAGGGGGCTAATAGGGAGCTGATACCAAGTAGTCTTGATGTGAGAAAGAGATAGAGTGAGTATTTTGAAGGTTTGGTGAATGTGTTTGATGATAGAGTGGCAGATATAGGGTGTTTTGGTCGAGGTGGTGTGCAAAATGAGAGGTTTATGGAGAATGATTTGGTAAACAGAGAAGAGGTAGTAAAAGATTTGCTGATGATGAAAGCTGGCAATGCAGTGGGTTTGGATGGTATTGCAGTGGAATCTATTAAGAAAGGGGGTGACTGTATTGTTGACTGTTTGGTAAGGTTATTCAGTGTATGTATGACTCATGGTTAGGTGCCAAAGGATTGGCGGAATTGTCAGATTACAGAGGTATAAGTTATTTGAGTGTTCCTGGGAAATTATATGTGAATCAGGTGTTTGCTTAGAAGAATATATGTGAGAAATACGTTGAAAAGCAAATGGATTTGTATGTAGCATTTATGGATCGGGAGAAGACGTATGATAAGTTGATAGAAGTGCTCTTCGGAAGGCATTAAGAATATATGGTGTGGAAGGGAATTTGTTAATAACAGTGATAAGTTTTTATCAAGTAAGTAAGGCATGTGTACGTGTAGGAAGAGAGGAAAGTGATTGGTTATCATTGAATGTAGGTTTGCGTCAGGGGTGTGTGATGTCCCGATGGTTGTTTAATTTGCTTATGGATGGGGTTGTTAGGTAGGTGAATGCAAGAGTTTTGGAAAAAGGGGCAAGTATACAGTCTGTTGTGGATGAGAGAGCTTGGGAAGTGAGTCAGTTGTTGTTCGCTGATGATACAGCGCTGGTGGCTGATTCGTGTGAGAAACTGCAGAAGCTGGTGACTCAGTTTGGTAAAGTGTGTGAAAGAAGAGAGCTGAGAGTAAATGTGAATAAGAGCAAGGTACAGTAGGGTTTAGGGACAAGTCAATTGGGAGGTAAGTTTGAATGGAGAAAAACTGGAGGAAGTGAAATGTTTTAGGTATCTGGGAGTGGATTTGGTGGCGATTGGAACAACGGAAGCGGAAGTAAACCATAGGGTGGGGGAGGGGGCGAAAGTTCCGGGAGCCTTGAAGAATGTGTGTAAGTCGAGAACATTATCTCGGAAAGCAAAAATGGGTATGTTTGAAGGAATTGTGGTTCCAACAAAGTTATACAATTGCAAGGCGTGGGCTATGGATAGAGTTGTGCGCAGGAGGATGGATGTGCTGGATATGAGATGTTTGAGGACAATATGTGGTGTGAGGTGGTTTGATCGAGTAAGTAATAATAGGGTAAGAGAGATATGTGTTAATAAAAAGAGTGTGGTTGAGAGAGCAGAAGAGGGTGTTTTGAAATGGTTTGGTCACAAGGAGAGAATGAGTGAGGAAAGATTGACCAAGAGGATATATTTGTCAGAGGTGGAGGGAATGAGAAGTGGGACACCAAATTGGAGGTGAAAAGATGGAGTAAAAAAGATTTTGAGTGATCGGGGCCTGAACATGCAGGAGAGTGAAAGGCGCGGAAGAAACAGAGTGAATTGGAACGATGTGGTATTCCGGGGTCGACGTGCTGACAATGGATTGAACCAGGGCATGTGAATCGTCTGGGGTAAACCTTGGAAAGTTTTGTGGGGCCTGGATTTGGAAAGGGAGATGTGGTTTTGGTGCATCACAACTAGAGACTGAGTGCGAACGAATGTGGCCTTTGTTGTCTTTTCCTAGCGCTACCTCGCGCACATGAGCGGGGATGGTTTTTTTTATTTCATGTGTAGCGGGGTGGCGATGGGAATGAATAAAAGCAGCCAGTATGAATTATGTACATGTGTATATATGTATATGTCTGTGTGTGTGTGTGTAAATATGTATACATTGAGATGCATAGGTATGTATATTTGCGTGTGTGGACGTGTATGTATATACATGTGTATGTGGGTGGGTTGGGCCATTTTTTTTTTTTCGTTTGTTGCCTTGCGCTACCTCGCTATCGCGGGAGATAGCGACAAAGCAATATATATATATATATATATATATATATATATATATATATATATATATATATATATATATATATATATATATATATATATATATATATATATTTCTTTAAACTAGTCGCCATTTCCCGCGTTAGCGAGGTAGCGTTAAGAACAGAGGACTGGGCCTTTTTTGGGATATCCTCACCTGGCCCCACTCTGTTCCTTCTTTTGGAAAATTAAAAAACTGAACGAGAGGGGAGGATTTCCAGACCCCCGCTCCCTCTCCTTTTAGTCGCCTTCTACGACACAAAGGGAATACGTGGGAAGTATTTTTAATCCCCTATCCCCAGGGATATATATATATATATATATATATATATATATATATATATATATATATATATATATATATATATATATATATATATATGTATATTCATTTATCTATTTCTAATCATTTTACTTTGTGAGTGTCTCCCGCGTTTGTATATGAACGCGCACTACCATATAATGTCCAAACCTCCAACAGCCATTAATTAACCCGGGACCCCTGTGTAGCAGGCGGAGACGCTACCGTTAGGCTATGATCACTCTTAAAAGGGAAATCACTATTCGAGTAATATGTTATCGAATACCTTCAGTCTCACGTTGGTTAGTGGAAGTATGGAGTGGGGATGTAAGCGCAGCGAGACGTCAAGATTTATCAGCACGTACTCAGTAAGCATGGTATGTCTACGAAAAGAGAAGTCTGTATCCTATCTTAATAAACATTCTGTAGAATGACAATCACAAGAGAATGAACATCGAGACTGATATATCTGATCAACTGGATGTGAACTGGAAGTGGTATGGAAATAATAGACTTACTCTCATCAACTGATGTATTAGACTTCCTGCTGGCATGTAAGCAGGGATATCTGTCTCCAGCAGCTCTTGTACGCTGTTGAAGGGCAAGTGAAGCTTGGGGATGATCAACATGGCCTTCAGGTTAGAGCGGTAAACGGTACCCACGATGAATGACATCAGCAGCCATAACCCCGTAATGACTCGTAATGATCCTCCCTTCGGCCACCACGAAGAAGCTGTTGCGAATGAGAAGCTCAGTTTAATTCAGAAATCATGGTAGACGTGAAACACCAGCACCAATACCGATCTATGACATCAAATCACAGCACCTCATCTCTGACACCCTGTCTTCAGCACACCAGATATATATCTTTGTTGGTGGAGATATTGCAGGCAAGTATCACCTGATTGTAAGACATTGTAGAACTAATG
This sequence comes from Panulirus ornatus, assembly GCF_036320965.1. Lineage (NCBI taxonomy): Eukaryota > Metazoa > Arthropoda > Malacostraca > Decapoda > Palinuridae > Panulirus > Panulirus ornatus. Next base: position 10,783,747 of record NC_092289.1, on the reverse strand, counting down.
TGCTGGTTAGGTTAAGACTGATCATTAATCGTAGTTGTTCACTGTGCGGAGACTTACGCCACATGACCATGGTGATTGGAACTCATGTTTTACCCTGAGTATCATTATGCTGTTATCACAATGAGGCTTCATAGATTTTTCATTTATTCTTATACCGGCTGACAAGACACAAGCGTATGCATGACCCAGTTATGACAATACTGGATGAAGGGTAACTCCTATTGTGGCTGGTCTCCACGCAGAGGAAAACACAGAAAGCAGCAGCCAAACAGGCAGACAGCTCAAGAGAGCAGTGGACGAAACGATACCTGAAGAACAGAGAGAGGGAAGCAATATCAAGGTGTATGGAAAGAAGTTATAGAGAAGTAACAACAGGAGAGTTGATGTACCGGAAGCATTTTGTTTCCATTGTGGGTGACAGGAAGAGGAAGAGTCATCCTGGAAATGTGATGATTATTTATGATGATGATATGTGTCTTACGAGAGAGTCTTACACTCGTGTTGCCCCGTCTCTTAACCTTGTAAGTATGTACCATGTCTCTGCCCCTACTTGTGCACACACACACACACACACACACACACACATTCACACACACACACACACACACACACACACACACACACACACACACACACACACACACACACACACACACACACACACACACACACACAAATAAACAAACAAACAAACAAACAAACAAACACTTCCTAGGCATTCTGTCAACCAGCCCTAAGGGGAAGATAAACACCTGTGTTGGGTGTGGGACGACTGCCACGCTCAAGATTCGAACCCATGCGAGTACGATCCAGGGCTGGTCCTTGCTGACTCATTCTCAAAATGAAAATGATTACGGCACCTATGCAATATCCCAAAGTTTTGCAAAACAGATTATGCAAGATGCATTACTAGGAGTTTCCAAATTAAAAGTGGATATACGCATGCCAATACTTATGTAATTTGCATGGTTGATTCGTAATGCTTTGAAAGAGATTAGTCGGAAACAAGTGTCGTTTCTACTGCTCTCCCTATTTGCGAAGACGTTGAAAAAGGAAAAACTTTTCAGAACGAGAAAAATAACGCCAATAGGAAAGTGGAGGGAAGAGAATGTAGGTTAAGGAGTGCAGAGTATAATCGTCTCTGCAAGGGTGAACAGGGCTAGTGGTTGAAGAAATCATTGACAGAAAGAAGAACACGGGTGGGTGACGGGACGGGGCCCTGAGGCACACCATCGGTGACTGAAGTCGTTCCATCATCGACCACGATGATGCGGAGGACTGGTGAGAAAAATGCGTTTTAGAAAATGGAAAATAAAAAGCAGAAAAGTGAGGGGAAAGAAGGTTGTTTATCAAAGACATGTGGCACACCCTATAAAAGACTTTCAGGACCAGCATTAAAGATATATCAAAATTCCTTAGCGTGGAGGGTCGAGGTGGGTCGAAAAAGGGAGATCACCGGTAGACCCTACGCTGCGGAGACCATAATGGTGATCTGGGGGAAGGAAGAAAGCTCTAACTCGTGAAGAATATAAGAATGTGGAAATGCTTCAAAGACTTCGGAGACAGGTATAGTAGTCATTCCTTGGGATGGGCTGAACCAAGACGTGCTCCCAAGAAGGAGGAAATTTTGGTGGGCAAGCGCGTGCGCGGGCGCACACACACACACACACACACACACACACACACACACACATCCAACCCTCGATGGGGAAAGGCATATGTCCGTAGCGTTCTCGGGCAGCCCATTGGTCAACATAGAACTCTCACCTGCCCATGTTGGATTACGCCTGACTGGACCTACCATCTCCACACTGGAGCGTCTACCCACAATGAACCTGGTTGTGAAAGAGATAAATACTAATTGGAAACCTTTACCGGTGAATTTGCTAACCGGTAACTCAGTCGAGGGACTGTGTAGGAGCTGTGATCACCTCAGCGTAAACAACGGGTCACTGTCCCCTGACTGTGGGAGTTGTGGCCCACACAGCTGACCACAGGAGTTGTGACCCACTCATCTGACCACAGGAGTTGTGACCCACTCATCTGACCACAGGAGTTGTGACCCACACAGCTGACCACAGGAGTTGTGACCTACCCAGCTGACCACAGGAGTTGTGGCCCACCCAGCTGACCACAGGAGTTGTGACCCACCCAGCTGACCACAGGTGTTGTGATCCCACCCAGCTGACCACAGGAGTTGTGACCCACCCAGCTGACCACAGGAGTTGTGACCCACACAGCTGACCACAGGAGTTGTGACCCACACAGCTGACCACAGGAGTTGTGACCCACCCAGCTGACCACAGGAGTTGTGACCCACCCAGCTGACCACAGGTGTTGTGATCCCACCCAGCTGACCACAGGAGTTGTGACCCACTCATCTGACCACAGGAGTTGTGACCCACCCAGCTGACCACAGGTGTTGTGATCCCACCCAGCTGACCACAAAAGTCGTGACCCACCCAGCTGACCACAGGAGTTGTGACTCACCCAGCTGACCACAGGTGTTGTGATCCCACCCAGCTGACCACAGGTGTTGTGATCCCACCCATCTAACCACAGGAGTTGTGATCCCACCCAGCTGACCACAGGTGTTGTGATCCCACCCATCTAACCACAGGAGTTGTGATCCCACCCAGCTGACCACAGGTGTTGTGATCCCACCCAACTGACCACAGTAGTTGTGACCTACCCAGCTGACCACAGGAGTTGTGATCCCACCCAGCTGACCACAGGTGTTGTGATCCCACCCAGCTGACAACAGGGGTTGTGACTCACCCAGCTGACCACAGGAGTTGTGACCCACCCAGCTGACCACAGGAGTTGTGATCCCACCCAGCTGACCACAGGTGTTGTGATCCCACCCAGCTGACAACAGGAGTTGTGACCCACTCAGCTGACCACAGGAGTTGTGATCCCACCCAGCTGACAACAGGAGTTGTGATCCCACCCAGCTGACCACAGGAGTTGTGTGACCCACCCAGCTGACCACAGGAGTTGTGATCCCACCCAGCTGACCACAGGAGTTGTGATCCCACCCAGCTGACCACAGGAGTTGTGACCCACCCGGCTGACCACAGGAGTTGTGACCTACCCATCTGACCACAGGAGTTGTGACCCACCCGGCTGACCACAGGAATTATGACCTACCCATCTGACCACATGAGTTGTGACCCACCCAGCTTACCAGAGGAGTTGTGACCCTCCATAAAATTCTTCGAGGTTAAATGAGACGATTGTATGACCGATCTTCTTCACCGCAAGCACCTTGAACCAGCCAGCACTCGTACAGATACAAGAATTGTCCTATACTTATTACAATAAACGTCATCAATAATGCATTAACAAGTGCATAGCTAAATAAGCAAACAGCTTATTTTTCCCATAGACATATGTATGTCAACTACTAAGCTACTATGATGCAACCATAGAAAAGATATTCACCACTTAATGTTCACCATTGAATGTAAAATATATTTCAACATTATGTTACTGCAATTCAACTAGAATGTAAATTTACATCACTTAATGCTCATCATGAGATACATGATGCATATCAATGTAATACAACTGAAATTCAACCATCACGTAAAGTTCAGCGAATCACCACTTAATGTATAATGTATAAACCATAAAATTTACTCTGTAAAATTTCCTATTCTATGTAGATAGACTTTACTCAAGCGCTTAACCAAAGCGTAGAAGAATCCAGCATCAACTCGATCTTAAGCTCTTTTGTGATTAACTGGTTATCATGACTCTCACTTATGAAAGTTCCACAGCTGTGTATTTTCAGCCGAATGGCTGCTTGATACTGATCACCAAAATGGAAAGTCAGATTCAGGCTTCATGAGATGAGGACCAACCCTCCACCTGATGAAAGTGAGGACAAAGAAGTGTGTTTAGTGGCAATACATTCCGTGACACACATCACCACGCGGTACTCACACTGGGCGAGAGGAGCGGTGAGAGTCCAGAGGAAAGAGGTCCAGACGGTGGTCATGATGTGGTCACATTGTCCCCCCTCAAGCGCCCTCACATCTACCGACCTGAACCATCCGGGGATATAGAGACGTGTAAACAGGATGCGAAGATACCAGAGATTAAGAACTACATGCTTTATTACATAAAAGAAAATGTAAAGGAAACACACACACACACACACACAAACACACACACATACACACACACACACACACACACTTTGTTTTTCTAGTGTAACTATACAAGGAACTCTCCCTTGAACTAGCAGCATCGTTAACCGCAGTAATTAATGCTATACCCAAACCGTTTCAATGTCCTACACACTGGGAGACATCATATGTCACTCGACTACCCCAGTTCCCATTACTCTGGTTCCTAGTCTGACTCGTGAAAGTTTTGCGTTCGACCGGCAGACACCACAGCAACTTGGGAGAATGACATTTTCTTCCACCACTCACGGCCTTGTCAGCCTCCTACACTTCAATAACCGCAAATCAAAAATGCTTCAGACCTCAGTGGCACTCACCTACGTAGACTTCACAAAGGCATTCGACTTAGTTAACCATAACATTATCATAAAGAAACCCATCGAACTGGGTCTACGGGGTTGTCTCGTCTCGTGGCTGGCCGTCCGCTTTAAGTGTGCTACTCCGACCATGATATTCCCTTGCATGCGGTGCACCACAGGGCATCAAGATGGGGACGCTTTGCGCTCTCATCCTTATCAGTGGCGTCCTGAGGGACGAAAACCACCGCTGCAAGTATGTAGACGACTCCACCTTTGGCATCACTATCAACAACAACTCTGCGGGCTTCGGTGCCCTTCACCACATGATCAACATTCTTCTGGAGTGGACTATGGCCAAGGAAGCCACCATCAACCATACGAACACTGCGATCATGGACATCAAGCTACGTAAGTGTAGACACAATCATTCCCTCCCTGACATTACACCAGGATTTGATCTCGACCAGGTAGTGAAAGGCTTAGAAAATTCTAGTGTCACTGTAGGTGACTGTTTAAAGTGGAAGAGTCATATCAGCACTATCATCAACTCTTCCTCATGCCATCTGTACCTTCTCCCTCGACTGCGATCACTAGGTGTACCTCTATTTGAACTCAGAAAGATCTTTAACATATTCATTCTGCCTAAGCTCACCTCCTCCTGCCAAGCCTGGTACCCATCACTAACAGCTGTACAGCTGGGAAGAGTGCAGAGAGGAGCATGCAGAATCATTCTGAGCTCATATTACATCTCATACCAAGAGGCCTCTCATCATGCTGAGCCTGTCCACCCTCTCCAACAAACGCCGGCAGCTCAAACGTAAATTGGCCAATAACCTGCTGACACAACCATGTCACCACGACCCCCACCCACCCATCCAACACACACACACACACACACACACACACACACACACACACCGACGGCCCACCACCACACACCACTGTTCGCCACCACAATCGACTTGTACCAACACATATAAGAACACATATAAGAACAATCCATTACCCACCATTGTAGAATATCATCACCTATTGATCAAGTAAGTGTATAGACCATAGTATTTACTCTGTAAACATTCGTCTATATCTGTCAGCCCGGCTATGTAGATATGTGTACCTTACGTTCTTATCCAAAGGGTGGAAATAGCAAACCCTCCTTGATCTTAAACTCTTTTATGATTAGTTAACTAGTTACCATTATGAACTCCCAGTTCTCTCGCATCTTTAATGCCTGACCTGTGTATTCTCAGCCTAATCTCCACCTACCTTCAATAAACCGGTATCTAATCGTTTAAATGGAACTTCCTTAAATTGTTCGGAGAGAAGCTGCTACACTATCCTTGTTACTGGTACCTCATGTCACTATAGATCACATCATTCCCAAGATGTGTTTTGGTACCAGCAATAGCACTGAGCCCATCCGAGCTCATGCAGACTGTATGAACAGCCCATTACTAACCAGTGAGGGTAATATCAATATCAAGTAGCCTCACATCCCAGTCTTTATCCACCTCTCTTGTCCACCTCTCTGTAGCCCAACTCTCTACAGTGAGTTCTTTTATATTTCTAGCTTCTTGCTGCAGTTGATTAATCAAGTCGCTCACTATCATTAATGTTATAATCACTACCTTAACCTATTGGCTGATCTCCTTCCTCCCTTGAGCTTATCATAACTTGTGACTCACCTTACTTCTGTGACTCGTCTTGATCTGTAACCCAGCCAATGCCTTCATCCATCTCGGCTTAAATGACAGGTGTGTCAGTCTCCGTCTCTTACGACTATGATCTTCGACTCCCAACGTCTATCAGTTTACCCTAACGTTTCAGCCCGATCTTCCTCCCACCCATCACTTACTCTAACCTGAAACTGAAGTATCTTACCTATAGATATTTCCTTCGCCTGTGAGCAAGTCTTCCTCACCAGTACCATACCGTGAGAGGAAGAGGGACCGCAGACGCTGAACGATGAAAATCCAAAAGAAGACTACCAGCATCGTCAGCAACAGAAGCAGCCACATCTGTAAATATTGTGTTTTGGCGATGAGAACAAATTTGATTGCAGGCAAAGGAGTCATAGATAGCACGAGAAAAAATAGATTGATTGTTGCTTTCATGCACAGGAGACAAGTTCACTGCATCCTCACCAGGGCCGTGTAGGGTTTCACAAAGGCAGCCAGATCTGACTCAAAGGTTGGTCGACTGTAAGATGCGACCAACCGATCCATGAACACAGGAGTACTGAAGTCGATAGCTGCAGCTCGCACGTCGTCAATAGTAAGCGGGACGCCAACCATGTCCACCTTCTTATAGAGAGAAAATTTTTAACTGTGATAAAACCGCTTCGATTAATCACCGTTTCTATCTAACTTTTTTTCTTTACCTACAGTGACTTTCATAGCACGAGCAGAAATATACCCTACTAAAAGGCAAATTTGGGTGAAAGAAATAATAGTGAGAAGGAGAGAGTAGTAATTAACGAAGGCTCTGCAAGTGTTTGTAAACCTAACTTGTGAGGGTAGAAAAGTTTTACGAGAACTCGAAAACAACATGAGGAAGAGAATTCCAAACCTTCGTTGTACGGGGAAAGAAGGAGGTATCATAACGGTTAGTTCTCGAGTGGCCGATCTAAAGACGGAAACCGTGGGAAGCAGCATTCAGCCAGCCTCGCGTCCAAGCCATCGGGGCGTGGACACCTGCAGTCAGCTTTAGAAAACAGTGGCAAAATAATGCAACATCGTGGTATAAAGACAGGGATGATAAAGAAAGGCAATGCTAAGAGAAAAAACGAGAAAGATTTTTTGAATCCACTCTGGTTGATAAGGTGTGGAAGAGTTGCCAACACAGATGTGTGAGTAGTACTCCTGCATAAAACCCCTGTAGCTACGTATGATATAGCTACTCACATCAAAGATGATTGCGGTATCTATGTAGCAGAAACTGGCAAAAACCTGTATTGAACAAGATTCAATCATAATGGGAGATTTTAACATACCGGTATCAAAGTGGGGAGAATCCCTTACCAGTTGCAAGGTGAGCGGATTCTACCTGAATTTGCTTGGGAGTGCCCTAACACAATTAGCTGAGGAACCTACTCGCGACGAAAACTATTAGATCTAGATTTAGCTACAAATGAGAATCTCGTTCATAATGTTGAATCTGAAGAAAGATCTGATACAAGTGATCACCGGTATACCACTTTTGAACTAAATTTCAACATAAAGTGTCCACGAAAAAAAAAAAAACCTTGTCCTCTCCATATAACTTCAAAGGCGACCGAAGACAAGGGTTTATTTTGGTTAAAAGCATATGACGTTCCCGTGGTGAAATCATAGCATATCTGGGCGGTGACATTAGTATTTGTAAAGGTGAGAGCATCAGCAGCCCACATCAGCGTGCCTCAGGATATCTTTAGGGAAGGAAGTTCTTTCTTTACATCTGTTTGTCACTTCATTTTGGGAGTATTGCTTCTGGGCGCTGTTGTTCTTCAATCTCTGCTTCAAGATGGTTGGCTTTCATCTTTAGCAGGAGGATAAAGCCCGAATTCTATCTAGAAACAAGAAAATATAGGAGCACGTGAGATTTCTAGGCACGCTGGACATTCAAAACGCATAATCAGACAGCTGCTTGCCAGCACCCGTGGCCTCTCTGACATCGTCATCACACGACCAAAACCTATCTCTTGTCGTCCAAAGAAGACTTCGAGATCTATGGAAAACCTCCTTAGACAAACAGTGTTGAAATAACTCCGTACATCAGCCGCCGAATTCAAGAAAAGCCATCCAAAACTTCAGAGAAACTTCTCTCAAAGAACCAATCAGCACCATCTGTGTAAACTTCTGCATCCCCCCCCCCCCCCCACACACACACATACACACAGGAAAACTGCCAAACCCTGCTTGTGAAGGAAATGGAACGCAGATGATTCACATTCGTAAAGAAATACAAGGCCTGGAGTGAGCAACAATGGAATAAAGTGATGTTTTCCAGTGGAAGTTCTTTAAATTATTTGCAGTCGAGACAGGGGAGGAGGGGTATGAATCTTGCTTCAAAGAAGAAGGTGCAACACCCAGCCAGTGTGATGATCTTGGGCTGTTTCAATGGTGCAATAGTTAGGTCAGGGTTCAACTTCTTACCTAAAAAAACACTATGATAAATTGAGAGCAGTACATTAAGGTGGTGCAGAACCATCTGCTTCCTTTTCAGGGGTTTCGCGGGTGTGGAAAATTTATGCAAGATTGTGCCTCAGTGCCATAAGGTTAGAAAGGTGATGAGTTGGTTATCAGAGAAAAATATTCAACTGCTGTAGTTGAACAGAAGGACCTAAGGTTAAACCCTCCGATAAGACAGAAGAAAAACTAAAAATCAGGGGTAATCTAACTTCATACGAAATGGTACTCTTTGCATCTCTAATTTTCTCATTCCTTTCCCTGTCACTTCTGATGAAGGCCCCACTGAAATCCTCCTTGTCTCCAAGTTACTTAGCTTACCTAAGCACTTACTGACTATAAGGCCTCGACTCAGTCGTAAACGCCACTGGCCGCTGTGACCTAATACCCTGACTGTAATGTCACAACAGAAGAAAAATCAAAGCTTTTTCCAATTTCTTTTTTCATCAAAGACTGCGCTTGGTGTGCCTATAGCCTCTCGGATTCATGTAATTAGAATTCCTTCTTTCTCCATCATTTATTCTTCTTTTTTTGCAGTATGGTCTCCCAGTCCAAGAATCCTCAATGATTTACGTCTACCAACCTCTTGTTTCATTAATATTCATCACGCGTTTCTGCTTCATCCCTCGTTGTTGAGTTGTCAGTATTCTTGCTCATGGTAATCTTTGAAGTCTCCATTTATGCCAACATACATTGATCATACAAACTCTGTGACACCTTGCATCGACCAGGCCATTTGCATCCTTGATTGTTCTCCTTCTAACAGTGCATATTATTTTTTCTATAGCCTCACCTACTTCTATGTTAACCTCTGATTCAATATCACCAAGTGTTTCTGTCACTGTGTGTGTGTGTGTGTGTGTGTGTGTGCGTGATTACTACTTGCTTGTTACGGGGAGAAAGTTATACACTCGTGTTGTTCCGTCTCTTAACCTTGTATATAAGCGTATATGTACCATTTCTTAACTATCATGTGTGTACATACGCACGTAAACACCCTAGTATAAGTAAGTAGATAAGTAAACTAAAAAAAATGCTTATTGAATTTGTGCTTAGCCAAGTATACGTTCATGTGTGTGGATAGTTTTTTTTGTGTACATATTGGTATACGTTCATACTATTTTCAAGCCCTTTTTCGTGAGATTGATAGAAAAATAAAACATGCACAGAGAGGAGGAAAGATTATGAGCCCCTGTTCTACATGATGTCAAAGAACAAATGGCAACCACTCAATTGAAATACTCAGCCAATGAAGTGTTTCCAAGATACGACGAAACAATACTGATACATATGAGTCGATCATAGTGGAAAGTCATCAGCGTGAGTGACATCATACTGAACCTGCGGAGGCATTTATTCTTGATTGAATATATCTCTAAATGTGTCTCTAGGGATATCAACACAAGCTATATTTATTCCTAGAGCAGCAAGTACTGATTCAAGTCTACTGACGAAAGAGACGCAATCAAAACTACAAATTATCAGTTAGGAATAAGATGACAGAGTGGAGTATATGGCGCAACTCACCCCACTGGTTATATATCCCATTACACCTGTCCACGATCCATTGGGCAATGGGTATCCTCCTGTTGGCGGGTTGGGAATCACGAACTCATGACTGTAGAAAAAGAAATATTTTGCATATATATATATATATATATATATATATATATATATATATATATATATATATATATATATATATATTCTTTTTGCTTTGTCGCTGTCTCCCGCGTTTGCGAAGTAGCGCAAGGAAACAGACGAAAGAAATGGCCCAACCCACCCCCATACACATGTATATACATACGTCCACACACGCAAATATACATACCTACACAGCTTTCCATGGTTTACCCCAGACGCTTCACATGCCCTGATTCAATCCACTGACAGCACGTCAACCCCGGTATACCACATCGATCCAATTCACTCTATTCCTTGCCATCCTTTCACCCTCCTGCATATTCAGGCCCCGATCACACAAAATCTTTTTCACTCCATCTTCCCACCTCCAATTTGGTCTCCCACTTCTCCTCGTTCCCTCCACCTCCGACACATATATCCTCTTGGTCAATCTTTCCTCACTCATTCTCTCCATGTGCCCAAACCATTTCAAAACACCCTCCTCTGCTCTCTCAACCACGCTCTTGTTATTTCCACACATCTCTCTTACCCTTACGTTACTTACTAGATCAAACCACCTCACACCACACATTGTCCCCAAACATCTCATTTCCAGCATATCCACCCTCCTGCGCACAACTCTATCCATAGCCCACGCCTCGCAACTATACAACATTGTTGGAACAACTATTCCTTCAAACATACCCATTTTTGCTTTCCGAGATAATGTTCTCGACTTCCACACATTTTTCAAGGATCCCAGGATTTTCGCCCCCTACCCCACCCTATGATCCACTTCCGCTTCCATGGTTCCATCCGCTGCAAGGTCCACTCCCAGATATCTAAAACACTTTAATTCATCCAGTTTTTCTCAATTCAGACTTACCTCCCAATTGACTCTACCCTCAACCCTACTGTACCTAATAACCTTGCTCTTACTCACATTTACTCATAACTTTCTTCTTTCACACACTTTACCAGACTCAGTCACCAGCTTTTGCAGTTTCTCACATGAATCAGCAACCAGCGCTGTATCATCAGCGAAACACAACTGACTCACTTCCCGAGCTCTCTCATCCCCAACAGACTTCATACTTGCCCCTCTTTCCAAAACTCTTGCATTCACCTCCCTAACAACCCCATCCATAAACAAATGAAACAACCATGGAGACATCACACACCCCTGCCGCAAACCTACATTCACTGAGAACCAATCACTTTCCTCTCTTCCTACACGTACACATGCCTTACATCATCGATAAAAACTTTTCACTGCTTCTAATAACTTGCCTCCCACACCATATATTCTTAATACCTTCCACAGAGCATCTCTATCAACTCTATCATATACCTTCTCCAGATCCATAAATGCTACATACAAATCCATTTGCTTTTCTAAGTATTTCTCACATACATTCTTCAAAGCAAACACCTGATCCACACATCCTCTACCACTTCTGAAACCACACTGCTCTTCCCCAATCTGATGCTCTGTACATGCCTTCACCCTCTCAATCAATACCCTCCCATATAATCTACCAGGAATACTCAACAAACTTATACCTCTGAAATTTGAGCACTCACTCTTATCCCCTTTGCCTTTGTACAATGGCACTATGCACGCATTCCGCCAATCCTCAGTCACCTCACCATGAGTCATACATACATTAAATAACCTTACCAACCAGTCAATAATACGGTCAACCCCTTTTTTAATAAGTTCCACTGCAATACCATCCAAACCTGCTGCCTTGCCGGCTTTCATCTTCCGCAAAGCTTTTACTACCTCTTCTCTGTTTACCAAATCATTTTCCCTAACCCTCTCACTTTGCACACCACCTTGACCAAAACAACCTATATCTGCCAATCAATCATCAAACACATTCAACAAACCTTCAAAATACTCACTCCATCTCCTCACATCACCACTACTTGTTATCACCTCCCCATTTACGCCCTTCACTGAAGTTCCCATTTGCTCCCTTGTCTTACGCACTTTATTTACCTCCTTCCAGAACATATTTCCATTCTCCCTAAAATTTAATGATACTCTCTCACCCCAACTCTCATTTGCCCTCTTTTTCAACTCTTGCACCTTTCTCTTGACCTCCTGTCTCTTTCTTTTATACATCTCCCACTCAATTGCATTTTTTCCCTGCAAAAATCGTCCAAATGCCTCTCTCTTCTCTTTCACTAATAATCTTACAACTTCATCCCACCAGTCACTACCCTTTCTAATCAACCCACCTCCCACTCTTCTCATGCCACAATCATCTTATGCGCAATCCATCACTGATTCCCTATATACATCCCATTCCTCCCCCACTCCCCTTAATTCCATTGTTCTCACCTTTTTCCATTCTGTACTCAGTCTCTCCTGGTACTTCCTCACACAAGTCTACTTCCCAAGCACACTTACTCTCACCACCCTCTTCACCCCAACATTCACTCTTCTTTTCTGAAAACCCATACAAATCTTCACCTTAGCCTCCACAAGATAATGATCAGACATCCCTCCAGTTGCACCTCTCAGCACATTAACATCCAAAAGTCTCTCTTTCGCGCGCCTGTCAATTAACACGTAATCCAATAAGGCTCTTTGGCCATCTGTCTTACTTACATACGTATACTTATGTATATCTCGCTTTTTATATATATATATATATATATATATATATATATATATATATATATATATATATATATATATATATATATATATATATATATATATATATATATATATATATATATATATATTTATATATATATACGTATATATATATATATATATATATATATATATATATATATATATATATATATATATATATATATATATATATATATATATATATATATATATATATATATATATATATATATATGTATATATATATATATATTTTTATATATATATATATATATATATATATATATATATATATATATATATATATATATATATATATATATATATATATATCCCCTTCTCAAAATGACCAAGGTGACTGCATGCTGCTGCCTTTTTCTTGCTGGTAAGGTAGAGGAAACACCCAAGAAATGCAGAGACATAATGTAGA
>NC_092289.1:10716844-10770283 GCF_036320965.1 Panulirus ornatus | reverse complement strand
TATATATATATATATATATATATATATATATATATATATATATATATATTTTGCTCTGTCGCTGACTGCCGCGTTACCGAGGTGGCTCAAGGAAACAGACGAAATAATGGCCCAACCCACCCACATACACATGTATATACATACACGTCCATACACGCAAATATACATACATATGCATCTCAATATATACATATATATACACACACAGACACATACATATATGCACATGTACATAATTCATACTGTCTCCTTTTGTTTATTCCCATCGCCACCTCGCCACACATGGAATAACTACTCCCTCCCCCCTCATGTGTGCGAGGTAGCGCTAAGGAAAACAACAAATGCCACATTCGTTAACACTCAGTCTCTAGCTGTCATGTAATAATGCACCGAAACCACTGCTCCCTTTCCACATCCAGGCCCCACAGAACTTTCCATGGTTTACCCCAGACGCTTCACATGCCCTGGTTCTATCAATTAACGGCACGTCGACCCCGGTATACCACATCGTTCCAATTCACTCTATTCCTTACACGCCTTTGGCTCTCCTGCATGTTCAGGCCCCGATCACTAAAAATCTTTTTCACTCTATCTTGCCACCTCCAATTTGGTCTCCCACTTCTCGTTCCCTCCACCTCTGACACATATATCCTCTTGGTCAATCTTTCCTCACTCATTTTCTCCATGTGACCAAACCATTTCAAAACACCCTCTTGTGCTCTCACAACACCACTCTTGTCATAACCACACATCTCTCTTACCCTTACATTACTTACTCGATCAAACCACCTCACACCACATATTGTCCTCAAACACCTCATTTCCAGCACGTCCATCCCCCTGCGCACAACTCTATCCATAGCCCACGCCTCGCAACCATACAACATTGTTGGAAACACTATTCTTCAAACATACCTAGTTTTGCTTTCCGAGATAATGTTCTCGAATTCCAAACATTCTTCAAGGCTCCCAGAATTTTCGCCCCCTCCCCCACCCTATGATTTACTTTCGCTTCCATGGTTCCATCCGCTGCCAGATCTACTACCAGATATCTAAAACACTTTACTTCCTCCAGTTTTTCTCCATTCAAATTTACCTCTTAATTGACCTGACCCTCAACTTTGCTGTACCTATAAACTTGCTATTATTCACATTTACTCTCTAACTTTCTTCTTTCACACACTTTACCAAACTCAGTCACCAGCTTCTGCAGTCTCTCACATGAATCAGCCACCAGGGCTGTATCATCAGCGAACAACAACTGACACTTCCCAGGCTTTTTCATCCACAACTGACTGCATACTTGCCGCTCTTTCCAAAAGTGTTGCATTCACCTCTCTAACAACACCATCCATAAACAAATTAAACAACCATGGAGACATCACACACCACCACCGCAAACCTACATTCACTGAGAACAAATCACTTTCCTCTCTTCCTACACGTACACATGCCTTATATCCACGATAAAAATTTTCACTGCTTCTAACAACTTGCCTCCCACATCATATATTCTTAATACCTTCCAAAGAGCATCTCTATCAACTCTATCATATGCCTTCTCCAGATCTATAAATGCTACATACATATCCATTTGCTTTTCTAATTATTTTTACTTACATTTTTCAAAGCAAACACCTAATCCACACATCTTCTACCACCTTTGAAACCACACTGCTTTTCCCCAATCTGATGTTCTGTACAGCCTTCACACTCGCAATCAATACCCTCCCATATGATTTACCAGGAATACTCAACAAACGTTTACCTCTGTAATTTGAGCACTCACTCTTATCCCCTTTGCCTTTGTACAAAGGCACTATTCAAGCATTCCGCCAATCCTCAAGCACCTCACCATGAGTCATACATACATTAAATAGCCTTACCAACCAGTCAACAATAAAGTCACCCCGTTTTTTTATAAATTCCACTGCAATACCATCCAAACCTGCTGCCTTGCCAGCTTCCATCTTTCGCAAAGCTTTTACTACCTCTTCTCTGTTTATCAAATCATTTTCCCTAAACCTCTCACTTTGCACACCACCTCGACCAAAACACCCTAAATCTGCCACTCTATCATCAAAAATATTCAACAAACCTTCAAAATACTCATTCCATCTCCTTCCACATCACCATTACTTGTTATTACCTCCCGATTAGCCCCCTTCACTGAAGTTCCCATTTGCTTCCTTGTCTTACGCACTTTATTTACCTCCTTCCAAAACATCTTTTTTTCTCCCTAAAATTTAATGATACTCTCTCGCCCCAACTCTCATTTGCCCTCTTTTTTACCTCTTGCACCTTTTTCTTGAACTGCTGCCTCTTTCTTTTATACTTCTCCCACTCATTTGCATTTTTTCCCTGCTAAAATCGTCCAAATGCCTCTCTCTTCGCTTTCACTAATACTCTTACTTCTTCATCCCACCACTCACTAACCTTTCTAATCAACCAACCTCTCACGCTTTTCATGCCAGAAGCATCTTTTGCTCATCCCATTGCTCCCCCACTCCCATTACCTTCTTTGTTCTCACCTTTTTCCATTCTGTACTCAATCTCTCCTGGTACTTCCTCACGCAAGTCTCCTTCCCAAGCTCACTTACTCTCACCAGTCTCCTCACCCCAACATTCTCTCTTCTTTCTGAAAACCCATACAAATCTTCACCTTCGCCTCCACAAGATAATGTTTAGATATCCCTCCAGTTGCACCTCTCAGCACATTAACTCCAAAAGTCTCTCTTTCGCGCGCCTATCAATTAACACGTAATCCCAATAACGCTCTCTGGCCATCTCTCCTACTTACATACTTATACTTATGTATATCTCGCTTTTTAAACAAGGTATACTTCTCCCACTCATTTGCATTTTTTCCCTGCTAAAATCGTCCAAATGCCTCTCTCTTCGCTTTCACTAATACTCTTACTTCTTCATCCCACCACTCACTAACCTTTCTAATCAACCAACCTCTCACGCTTTTCATGCCAGAAGCATCTTTTGCTCATCCCATTGCTCCCCCACTCCCATTACCTTCTTTGTTCTCACCTTTTTCCATTCTGTACTCAATCTCTCCTGGTACTTCCTCACGCAAGTCTCCTTCCCAAGCTCACTTACTCTCACCAGTCTCCTCACCCCAACATTCTCTCTTCTTTCTGAAAACCCATACAAATCTTCACCTTCGCCTCCACAAGATAATGTTTAGATATCCCTCCAGTTGCACCTCTCAGCACATTAACTCCAAAAGTCTCTCTTTCGCGCGCCTATCAATTAACACGTAATCCCAATAACGCTCTCTGGCCATCTCTCCTACTTACATACTTATACTTATGTATATCTCGCTTTTTAAACAAGGTATTCCCAATCACCAATCCTTTTTCAGCACATAAATGTACAAGCTCTTCACCATTTCCATTTGCAACACTGAACACCCCATGTATACCAATTATACCCTCAACCGCCACATTCCTCACCTTTGCAAATAAATCACCCATCACTATAATCCGGTCTTGTGCATCAAATCCACTAACAAACTCTTTCAGCTCCTCCCAAAACACTTGCCTCTCATGATCTTCCTTCTCATGCCCAGGTGCATATGCACCAATAATCACACATATCTCTCCATCAACTTTCAGTTTTACCCATATTAATCTAGAGTTTACTTTCTTACACTCTGTCACATACTCCCACCACTCCTGTTTTAGGAGTAGTGCTACTCCTTCCCTTGCGCTTTTCCTCTCACCAACACCTGACTTTACTCCCAAGACTTTTCCCAAACCACTCTTCCCCTTTAACCTTGAACTTCGTTTCACTCAAAGCCAAAACATTCAGGTTCCTTTCCTCAAACATACTACCTCTCTGTCCTTTTTTCTCATCTTGGTTACATCCACATACATTTAGACACCCAAATCTGAGACTTCGAGGAGGATGGGAAATCGCTGCGTGACTCCTTCTGTTTCCCCTTTTAGAAAGTTAAAATACAAAGAGGGGAGGGTTTCTAGCTCCCCGCTCCCGTCCCCTTTAGTCGCCTAGTACGACACGTGAGGAATGCGTAGGAAGTATTCTTTCTCCCCTATCCCCAGGGATATATATATATATGTATATATATATATATATATATATATATATATATATATATATATATATATATATATATATATATATATATATATATATATATATATATATATATATATATATATATATATATATATATATACATATATATTCTTTCTTTCTTTTAAACTATTCGCTATTTCCCGCGTTAGCGAGGTAGCGCTAAGAACAGAGGACTGGGCCTTTGTGGAATATCCTCACTTGGCCCCCCTCTGTTCCTTCTTTTGGGGGAAAAAAAAAAGAAAAAAAACGAGAGGGGAGGATTTCCAGCCTCCCCACTCCCTCCCCTTTTAGTCGCCTTCTACGACACGCAGGGAATACGTGGGAAGTATTCTTAATCCCCTATCCCCAGGGATAGAATATAACATATATATATACATATATATATATATATATATATATATATATATATATATATATATATATATATATATATATATATATATATATATATATATATATATATATATATATATATATAATAAATTCTACTGCAATACCATCCAAACCTGCTGCCTTGCCGGCTTTCATCTTCCGCAAAGCTTTTACTACGTCTTTTCTGTTTACCAAATCATTTTCCCTAACCCTCTCACTTTGCACACCACCTCGACCAAAACACCCTATATATGCCACTCTATCATCAAACACATTCAACAAACCTTCAAAATACTCACTCCATCTCCTTCTCACATCACTACTACTTGTTATCACCTCCCCATTACCCCCATTCACTGAAGTTCACATTTGCTCCCTTGTCTTACGCACATTATTTACCTCCTTCCAGAACACCTTTTTATTACCCCTAAAATTTAATGATACTCTCTCACCCCAACTCTCATTTGCCCTCTTTTTTACCTATTGCACCTTTCTCTTGACCTCCTGTCTCTTTCTTTTATACATCTCCCACTCATTTGCATTTTTTCCCTGCAAAAATCGCCCAAATGCCTCTCTCTTCTCTTTCACTAATTATCTTACTTCTTCATCCTACCACTCACTACCTTTTCTAATCAACCCACCTCCCACGCTTCTCATGCCACAACCATCTTTTTTGCAAGCCATCACTGCTTCCCTAAATACGTCCCATTCCTCCCGCACTCCCCTTACCTCCTTTGTTCTCACCTTTTTCCATTCTGTACTCAGTCTCTCCTGGTACCTCCACACACAAGTCTCCTTCCCACGCTCACTTACTCTCACCACCCTCTTTACCCCAACATTCTCTCTTCTTTTCTGAAAACCCATACAAATCTTCACCTTCGCCTCCACAAGATAATGATCAGACATCCCTCCAGTTGCACCTCTCAGCACATTAACATCCAAAAGTCTCTCTTTCGCGCGCCTGTCAATTAACACCTAATCCAAGAACGCTCTCTGGCCATCTTTCTTACTTACATACGTATACTTATGTATATCTCGCTTTGTAAACCAGGTATTCCCAATCACCAGTCCTTTTTAAGCACATAAATCTACAAGCTCTTCACCATTTCCATTTACAACACTGAACACTCCATGTACACCAATTATTTCCTCAACTGCCACATTACTTACCTTTGCATTCAAATCACCCATCACTATAACCCGGTCTCGTGCATCAGAACCACTAACACACTCATTCAGCTGCTCCCAAAACACTTGCCTCTCATGATCTTTCTTCTCATGCCCAGGTGCATATGCACCAATAATCACACACATCTCTCCATCAACTTTCAGTTTTACCCATATTAATCTAGAGTTTACTTTCTTACATTCTATCACATACTCCCACAACTTCTGTTTCAGGAGTAGTGCTACTCCTTTCCTTGCTCTTGTCCACTCACTAACCCCTGACTTTACTCCCAAGACATTCCCAAACCACTCTTCCCCTTTACCCTTAAGCTTCGTTTCACTCAGAGCCAAAACATCCAGGTTCCTTTCCTCAAACATGCTACCTATCTCTCCTTTTTTCACATCTTGGTTACATCCACACACATTTAGACACTCTAATCTAAGCATACGAGGAGGATGAGCACTCCCCGCGTGACTCCTTCTTCTGTTTCCCATTTTAGAAAGTTAGAATACCAGGAGGGGAGGATTTCTGGCACCCCGCTCCCGTCCCCTCTCTCTCTCTCTCTCTCTCTCTCTCTCTCTTCTCTGTATATATATATATATATATATATATATATATATATATATATATATATATATATATATATATATATATATATATATATATTTATTTATTTTGCTTTGTAACTGTCTCCCGCGTTTGCGAGGTAGCGCAAGGAAACAGACGAAAGAAATTGCCCAACCCACCCCCATACACATGTATATACATACACGTCCGCACACTCAAATATAAATACCTATACATCTTAATGTACACATATATATACACACACAGACATATACATATATACACATATACATAATTCATACTGTCTGCCTTTATTTATTCCCATCGCCACTTCTCCACACATGGAATAACATCCCCCTCCCCCCTCATGTGTACGAGGTAGCGCTAGGAAAAGACAACAAAGGCCCCATTCGTTCACACTCAGTCTCTAGGTGTCATGCAATAATTCACCGAAACCCCAGCTCCATTTCCACATCCATGCCCCACAGAACTTTCCATGGTTTACCCCAGACGCTTCACATGCCCTGATTCAATCCATTGACAGCACGTCGACCCCGGTACACCACATCGATCCAATTCACTCTATCCTTGAACTCCTTTGGCTCTCCTGTCTGTTCAGGCCCCGATCACTCAAAATCTTTTTCACTCCATCTTTCCACCTCCAATTTGGTCTCCCACTTCTCCTCGTGCCCTCCACCTCCGACACATATATCCTCTTCGTCAATCTTTCCTCACTCATTATCTCCATGTGCCCAAACCATTTCAAAACACCCTCTTCTGCTCTCTCAACCACACACTTTTTATTTCCACACATCTCTCATACCCTTACATTACTTTCTCGATTAAACCACCTCACACCACATATTGTCCTCAAACATATCATTTCCAGCACATCCACCCTCCTTCGCACAACTCAATCCATAGCCCACGCCTCGCAACCATACAACATTGTTGGAACCACTATTCCTTCAAACATACCCATTTTTGCTTTCGGAGATAATGTTCTCGACTTCCACACATTCTTCAAGGCTCCCAGGATTTTCGCCCCCTCCCCCACCCTATGATCCACCTCCGCTTCCATGGTTCCATCCGCTGCCAGATCCACTCCGAGATATCTAAAACACTTTACTTCCTCTAGTTTTTCTCCCTTCAAACTTACCTCCCAATTGACTTGACCCTCAACCCTACTGTACCTAATAACCTTGCTCTTATTCAGATTTACTCTTAACTTTCTTCTTTTACACACTTTACCGTACTCAGTCACCAGCTTCTGCAGTTTCTTACATGAATCAGCCAACAGCGCTGTATCATCAGCGAACAACAACTGGCTCACTTCCGAAGCTCTGTCATCCCCAGCAGACTGCATACTTGCCCCTCTTCCCAAAACTCTTGCATTTACCTCCCTAACAACCCCATACATAAACAAAATAAACAACCATGGAGACATCACACACCCTTGCTGCAAACCTACATTCACTGAGAACCATATATATATATACATATATATATATATATATATATATATATATATATATATATATATATATATATATATATATATATATTTTTTTTTTTTTTTTTCTTTATACTTTGTCGCTGTCTCCCGCGTTTGCGAGGTAGCGCAAGGAAACAGACGAAAGAAATGGCCCAACCCCCCCCCCATACACATGTACATACACACGTCCACACACGCAAATATACATACCTACACAGCTTTCCATGGTTTACCCCAGACGCTTCACATGCCCCGACTCAATCCACTGACAGCACGTCAACCACTGTATACCACATATATATATATATATATATATATATATATATATATATATATATATATATATATATATATTATCCCTTGGGATAGGGGGAGAAAGAATACTTCCCACGTATTCCCTGCGTGTCGTAGAAGGCGACTAAAAGGGGAGGGAGCGGGGGGCTGGAAATCCTCCCCTCTCGTTTTTTTTAATTTTCCAAAAGAAGGAACAGAGAATTGGGCCAGTTGAGGGTATTCCCTCAAAGGCCCAGTCCTCTGTTCTTAACGCTACCTCGCTAATGCGGGAAATGGCGAATAGTTTGAAAGAAAAAGAAATATATATATATATATATATATATGTATATGTATATATATATATATATATATATATATATATATATATATATATATATATATATATATATATATATATATATATATATATATATATATATATATATATATGTACATATATATATATATATATATATATATATATATATATATATATATATATATATATATATATATATATATATATATATATATATATATATATGTATTGATCGAGAGGGTGAAGGCATGTACAGAGCATCAGATTGGGGAAGAGCAGTGCGGTTTCAGAAGTGGTAGAGGATGTGTGGATCAGGTGTTTGCTTTGAAGAATGTATGTGAGAAATACTTAGAAAAGCAAATGGATTTGTATGTAGCATTTATGGATCTGGAGAAGGCATATGATAGAGTTGATAGAGATGCTCTGTGGAAGGTATTAAGAATATATGGTGTGGGAGGCAAGTTGTTAGAAGCAGTGAAAAGTTTTTATCGAGGATGTAAGGCATGTGTACGTGTAGGAAGAGAGGAAAGTGATTGGTTCTCAGTGAATATAGGTTTGCGGCAGGGGTGTGTGATGTCTC
Organism: Panulirus ornatus; assembly: GCF_036320965.1. NCBI lineage: Eukaryota > Metazoa > Arthropoda > Malacostraca > Decapoda > Palinuridae > Panulirus > Panulirus ornatus. Next base: position 10,761,399 of record NC_092289.1, on the reverse strand, counting down.
CATGGTTGTTTAATTTGTTTATGGATGGGGTTGTAAGGGAGGTAAATGCAAGAGTCCTGGAAAGAGGGGCAAGTATGAAGTCTGTTGGGGATGAGAGAGCTTGGGAAGTGAGTCAGTTGTTGTTCGCTGATGATACAGCGCTGGTGGCTGATTCATGTGAGAAACTGCAGAAGCTGGTGACTGAGTTTGGTAAAGTGTGTGGAAGAAGAAAGTTGAGAGTAAATGTGAATAAGAGCAAGGTTATTAGGTACAGTAGGGGTGAGGGTCAAGTCAATTGGGAGGTGAGTTTGAATGGAGAAAAACTGGAGGAAGTGAAGTGTTTTAGATATCTGGGAGTGGATCTGTCAGCGGATGGAACCATGGAAGCGGAAGTGGATCATAGGGTGGGGGAGGGGGCGAAAATTTTGGGAGCCTTGAAAAATGTGTGGAAGTCGAGAACATTATCTCGGAAAGCGAAAATGGGTATGTTTGAGGGAATAGTGGTTCCAACAATGTTGTATGGTTGCGAGGCGTGGGCTATGGATAGAGATGTGCGCAGGAGGATGGATGTGCTGGAAATGAGATGTTTGAGGACAATGTGTGGTGTGAGGTGGTTTGATCGAGTAAGTAACGTAAGGGTAAGAGAGATGTGTGGAAATAAAAAGAGCGTGGTTGAGAGAGCAGAAGAGGGTGTTTTGAAATGGTTTGGGCACATGGAGAGAATGAGTGAGGAGAGATTGACCAAGAGGATATATGTGTCGGAGGTGGAGGGAACGAGGAGAAGAGGGAGACCAAATTGGAGGTGGAAAGATGGAGTGAAAAAGATTTTGTGTGATCGGGGCCTGAACATGCAGGAGGGTGAAAGGAGGGCAAGGAATAGAGTGAATTGGAGTCATGTGGTATACAGGGGTTGACGTGCTGTCAGTGGATTGAATCAAGGCATGTGAAGCGTCTGGGGTAAACCATGGAAAGCTGTGTAGGTATGTATATTTGCGTGTGTGGACGTGTGTATGTACATGTGTATGGGGGGGGGGGGTTGGGCCATTTCTTTCGTCTGTTTCCTTGCGCTACCTCGCAAACGCGGGAGACAGCGACAAAGTATAAAAAAAAAAAAAAAAAAAAAAAAAAAAAATATATATATATATATATATATATATATATATATATATATATATATATATATATATATATATATATATATATATATATATATATATATATATATATATATACATATATGTATATATATCATCTCTGGGGATAGGGGATTAAGAATCCTTCCTACGTATTCCCTGCGTGTCGTAGAAGGAGACTAAAAGGGGAGGGAGCGGGGGGCTGGAAATCCTCCCCTCTCGTTTTTTTTTTCTTTAATTTTCCAAAAGACGGAACAGAGAGGGCCAGGTGAGGATTTTCCAAAAAAGGCCCAGTCCTCTGTTCCTAACGCTACCTCGCTAACGCGGGATATGGCGAATAGTTTAAAAGAAAAAAAAGATATATATATATATATATATATATATATATATATATATATATATATATATATATACATATATATATATATATATATTTATATATATATGCAAAATATTATTTTCCCTACAGCCATGAGTTCGTGATTCCCAAGTCGCCAACAGGAGGATACCCATTGCCCAATGGATCGTGGACAGGTGTAATGGGATATATAATCAGTGGGGTGAGTTGCGCCATATACTCAATTCTGTCATCTTATTCCTAACTGATAATTTGTAGCTTTGATTGCGTCTCTTTCGCCAGTAGACTTGATCAGTACGCGCTGCTCTAGGAATAAATATAGCTTGTGGTGATATCTCTAGAGGCCCATTTACAGATATATTCAGTCAAGAATAAATGCCTCCGCAGCTTCATGATAATATCACTCACGCTGATGACTTTCCACCATGATCGTCTCACATGTATCAGTATTGTTTCGTCGTATCTTGGAAACACTTCATTGGCTGAGTATTTCAAATGAGTGGATGCCTTTTGTTCTTTGACATCATGTAGAACAGGGGCTCATAATCTTTCCTTCTCTCTGTGCATTTTTTTTCTTCTATCAATCTCACCATACAAACACACAAAGAAGGGCTAGAAAATAGTATGAACGTATACCAATATGTACACAAAAACTAACCACACACATGAACGTAATCTTGCCTAAGCACAAATTCAATAAGCATTTTTTTAGTTTACTTATCTACTTACTTATACTAGGGTGTTTGTGTGCGTATGTACACACATGATAGTTAAGAAACGGTACATATACGCTTATATACAAGGTTAAGAGACGGAACAACACGAGTGTACAACTTTCTCCCTGTAACAAGCAAGTAGTAATCACACACACACACACACACACACACACACACACACAGTGACAGAAACACCCGATGATACTGAATCAGAGGTTAACATAGAAGTAGGTGAGGCTATAGAAAAAATAATATGCACTGTTAGAAGGAGAACAATCAAGGATGCAAATGGCCTGGTCGATGCAAGGTGTCACAGAGTTTGTATGATCAATGTATGTTGGCATAAATGGAGACTTCAAAGATTACCATGAGCAAGAATACTGACAACTCAACAACGAGGGATGATGCAGAAACGCGTGATGAATATTGATGAAACAAGAGGTTGGTAGACGTAAATCATTGAGGATTCTTGGACTGTGAGATCATACTGCAAAAAAAAGAATAAATAATGGAGAAAGAAGGAATTCTAATTACATCAATCCGATAGGCTATAGGCACACCAAGCGCAGTTTTTGATGAAAAAAGAAATTGGAAAAAGCTTTGATTTTTTCTTCAGTTGTGACATTATCGTCAGGGTATTAGGTCACAGCGGCCAGTGGCGTTTACGACTGAGTCGAGGCCTTATAGTCAGTAAGTGCTTAGGTAAGCTAAGTAACTTGGAGACAAGGAGGATTTCAGTGGGGCCTTCATCAGAAGTGACAGGGCAAGGAATAAAAGAATTAGAGATGCAAAGAGTACCATTTCGTATGAAGTTAGATTTCGCCTGATTTTTAGTTTTTTTTTTCTGTCTTATCGGAGGGTTTAACCTTAGGTCCTTCTGTTCAACTACAGCAGTTGAATGTTTTTCTCTGATAACCAACTCATCACCTTTCTAGCCTTATGGCACTGAGGCACAGTCTTGCATAAAGTGACCACACCCGCGAAACCCCTGAAAAGGAAGCAGATGGTTCTGTACCACCTTAATATACTGCTCTCAATTTATCATAGTGTTTTTTAGGCAAGAAGTTGAACCCTGACCTAGCTATTGCACCATTGAAACAGCCCAAGATCATCACACTGTCTGGGTGTTGCACCTTCTTCTTTGAAGCAAGATTCATACCCCCCTCCCCTGTCTCGACTGTAAATAGTTTCAAGAACTTCCAATGGAAAACATCACTTTATTCCATTGTTTCTCACTCCAGGCCTTGTATTTCTTTACGAATGTGAATAGTCTGCGTTTCATTTCCTTCACAAGCAGGGTTTGGCAGTTTTCTTGTGTGTATGTGTGTGTGTGTGGGGGGGGGATGCTGAAGTTTACACAGATGGTGTTGATTGGTTCTTTGAGAGAAGTTCTTCTGAAGTTTTGGATGGCTTTTCTATAATTCGGCGGCTGATGTACGGGGTTACTTCAACACTGTTTGTCTAAGGAGGTTTTCCATAGATCTCAAAGTCTTCTTTGGACGACAAGAGATAGGTTTTGGTCGTGTGAAGACGATGTCAGAGAGGCCACGGGTGCTGGCAAACAGCTGTCTGATTATGCGTTTTGAATGTCCAGTGTGCCTAGAAATCTCACGTGCTCCTATATTTTCTTGTTTCTAGATAAAATTCGGGCTTTATCCTCCTGATAAAGATGAAAGCCAACCATCTTGAAGCACAGATTGAAGAACAACAGCGCCCACAAGCAATACTCCCAAAATGAAGTGACAAACAGATGTAAAGAAAGAACTTCCTTACCTAAAGATAACTTGAGGCACGCTGAAGTGGGCTGCTGATGCTCTCACCGTTACAAATACTAATGTCACCGCCCAGATATGCTATGATTTCACCACGGGAATATCATATGCTTGTACCCAAAATAAACCCTTGCCTTGGGTCGCCTTTGAAGATATATGGAGTGGACAAGGTTTTTTTTCTTTTTTGTGGACACTCTATGTTGAAATTTAGTTCAAAAGTGGTATACCGGTGATCACTTGTATCAGATCTTTCTTCAGATTCAACATTATGAACGAGATTCTCATTTGTAGCTAAATCTAGAACTAATAGTTTTCGTCGCGAGTAGGTTCCTCAGCTAATTGTGTTAGGGCACTCCCAAGCAAATTCAGGTAGAATCCACTCACCTTGCAACTGGTAAGGGATTCTCCCCACTTTGATACCGGTATGTTAAAATCTCCCATTATGATTGAATCTTGTTCAATACAGATTTTTGCCAATTTCTGCTACATAGATGCCGTAATCCTCTTTGATGTGAGTAGCTATATCATACGTAGCTACAGGGGTTTTATACAGGAGTACTGCTCACACATCTGGGTGCGCCACTCTTCCACAACTTTATCAACCAGAGTGGATTAAAAAAATCTCTCGTTTTTTCTCTTAGCATTGCCTTTCTTTATCATCCCTGTCTTTACACCACGATGTTGCATTATTTTGCCACTGTTTTCTAAAGCTGACTGCAGGTGTCCACGCCCCGATGGCTTGGACGCGAGGCTGGCTGAATGCTGCTTCCCACGGTTTCCGTGTTTAGATCGGCCACTTGAGAACTAACCGTTATGATACCTCTTTCTTTCCCCGAACAACGAAGGTTTGGAATTCTCTTCCTCATTTTGTTTTCGAGTTCTCGTAAAACTTTACTACTCTCACAAGTTAGGTTTACAAACACATGCAGAGCCTTCGTTGATTACTACTCTCTCCCTCTCACAATTATTTCTTTCACCCAAATTTGCCTTTTAGTAGGGCATATTTCTGCTCGTGCTATGAAAGTCACTGTAGATAAAGAAAAGAAAGTTAGATAGAAACGGTGATTCATAGAAGCGGTTTTATCACAGTTACAAATGTTCTCTCTATTAGAAGGTGGACATGGTTGGCGTCCCGCTTACTATTGACGACGTGCGAGCTGCAGCTACCGACTTCAGTACTCCTGTGTTCATGGATCGGTTGGTCGCATCTTACAGTCGACCAACCTTTGAGTCAGATCTGGCTGCCTTTGTGAAACCCTACACGGCCCTGGTGAGGATGCAGTGAACTTGTCTCCTGTGCATGAAAGCAACAATCAATCTATTTTTTCTCGTGCTATCTATGACTCCTTTGCCTGCAATCAAATTTGTTCTCATCGCCAAAACACAATATTTACAGATGTGGCTGCTTCTGTTGCTGACGATGCTGGTAGTCTTCTTTTGGATTTTCTTCGTTCAGCGTCTGCGGTCCCTCTTCCTCTCACGGTATGGTACTGGTGAGGAAGACTTGCTCACAGGCGAAGGAAATATCTGTAGGTAAGATACTTCAGTTTCAGGTTAGAGTAAGTGATGGGTGGGAGGAAGATCGGGATGAAACGTTAGGGTAAACTGATAGGCGTTGGGAGTCGAATATCATAGTCGTAAGAGACGGAGACTGACACACATGTCATTTAAGCCGAGAAGGACGAAAACATTGGCTGGGTTACAGATCAAGACGAGTCACAGAAGTAAGGTGAGTCACAAGTTATGATAAGCTCAAGGGAGGAAGGAGATTAGCCAATAGGTTAAGGTAGTGATGATAACATTAATGATAGTGAGCGACTTGATTAATCAACTGCAGCCAGAAGCTAGAAATATAAAAGAACTCACTGTAGAGAGTTGAGCTACAGAAAGGTGGACAAGAGAGGTGGATAAAGACTGGGATGTGAGGCTACTTAATATTGATATTACCCTCACTGGTTAGTAATGGGCTGTTCATACAATCTGCATGAGCTCGGATGGGCTCAGTGCTATTGTGGTACCAAAACACATCTTGGGAATGATGTGATCTATAGTTGGCATGAGGTGCCAATAACAAGGATAGTGCAGCAGCTTCTTTCCGAACAATTTAAGGAAGTTCCATTTGAACGATCATCAGATATCGGTTTATTGAAGGTAGGTGGACATTAGGCTGAGACTACACAGGTCAGGCATTACAGATGCGAGAGAACTGGGAGTTCATAATGGTAACTAGTTAACTAATAATAAAAGAGTTTAAGATCAAGGAGGGTTTGCTATTTCCACCCTTTGGATAAGAACGTAAGGTACACATATCTACATAGCCGGGCTGACAGATATACACGAATGTTTACAGAGTAAATACTATGGTCTATACACTTACTTGATCAATAGGTGATGATATTCTACAATGGTGGGTAATGGATTGTTCTTATATGTGCTCGTAAGAGCTCTAATTGGTACAAGTCGATTGTGGTGGCGGACAGTGGTCTGTGGTGGTGGGCCGTCGGGGTGTGTGTGTGTGTGTGTGTTGGGTGGGTGGGGTGGGTGGGTCGCGGTGACATGGTTGTGTCAGCAGGTTATTGGCCAATTTACGTGTGAGCTGCCATCGTTTGTTGGAGAGGGTGGACAGGCTCAGCATGATGAGAGGCCTCTCGGTATGAGATGTAATATGAGCTCAGAATGATTCTGCATGCTCCTCTCTGCACTCTTCCCAGCTGTACAGCTGTTAGTGATGGATACCAAGCTTGGCAGGAGGAGGTGAGCTTAGGCAGAATGAATATGTTAAAGATCTTCCTGAGTTCAAATAGAGGTACACCTAGTGATCGCAGTCGAGGGAGAAGGTACAGATGGCATGAGGAAGAGTTGATGATAGTGCTGATATGACTCTTCCACTTTAAACAGTCACCTACAGTGACACTAAAATTTTGTAAGCCTTTCACTACCTGGAAGAGATCAAATCCTGGTGTAATGTCAGGGAGGGAATGATTGTGTCTCCACTTACGTAGCTTGATGTCCATGATCGCAGTGTTCGTATGGTTGATGGTGGCTTCCTTGGCCATAGTCCACTCCAGAAGAATGTTGATCATGTGGTGAAGGGCACCGAAGCCCGCAGAGTTGTTGTTGATAGTGATGCCAAAGGTGGAGTCGTCTACATACTTGCAGCGGTGGTTTTCGTCCCTCAGGGCGCCACTGATAAGGATGAGAGCGTAAAGCGTCCCCATCTTGATGCCCTGTGGTGCACCGCATGCAAGGGAATATCATGGTCGGAGTAGCACACTTAAAGCGGACGGCCAGCCACGAGACGAGACAACCCCGTAGACCCAGTTCGATGGGTTTCTTTATGATAATGTTATGGTTAACTAAGTCGAATGCCTTTGTGAAGTCTACGTAGGTGAGTGCCACTGAGGTCTGAAGCATTTTTGATTTGCGGTTATTGAAGTCAAGGAGGCTGACAAGACCGTGAGTGGTGGAAGAAAATGTCATTCTCCCAAGTTGCTGTGGTGTCTGCCAGTCGAACGCAAAACTTTCACGAGTCAGACTAGGAACCAGAGTAATGGGAACGGGGATAGTCGAGTGACATATGATGTCTCCCAGTGTGTAGGACATTGAAACGGTTTGGGTATAGCATTAATTACTGTGGTTAACGATGCTGCTAGTTCAAGGGAGAGTTCCTTGTATAGTTACACTAGAAAAACAAAGTGTGTGTGTTTGTGTGTGTGTGTGTGTGTGTGTGTGTGTGTGTGTGTGTGTATGTGTGTGTGTGTGTGTGTGTGTGTGTATGTGTGTGTGTGTGTGTGTGTGTGTGTGTGTGTGTGTGTGTGTGTGTGTGTGTGTGTGTTTCCTTTACATTTTCTTTTATGTAATAAAAAGCATGTAGTCCTTAATCTCTGGTATCTTCGCGTCCTGTTTACACGTCTCTATATCCCCGGATGGTTCAGGTCGGTAGATGTGAGGGCGCTTGAGGGGGGACAATGTGACCACATCATGACCACCGTCTGGACCTCTTTCCTCTGGACTCTCACCGCTCCTCTCGCCCAGTGTGAGTACCGCGTGGTGATGTGTGTCACGGAATGTATTGCCACTAAACACACTTCTTTGTCCTCACTTTCATCAGGTGGAGGGTTGGTCCATTTTGGTGATCAGTATCAAGCAGCCATTCGGCTGAAAATACACAGCTGTGGAACTTTCATAACTGAGAGTCATGATAACCAGTTAATCACAAAAGAGCTTAAGATCGAGTTGATGCTGGATTCTTCTACGCTTTGGATAAGCGCTTGAGTAAAGTCTATCTACATAGAATAGGAAATTTTACAGAGTAAATTTTATGGTTTATACATTATACATTAAGTGGTGACTCGCTGAATTTTACGTGATGGTTGAATTTCAGTGGTATTATATTGATATGCATCATATATCTAATGATGAGCATTAAGTGATGTAAATTTACATTCTAGTTGAATTGCAGTAACATAATGTTGAAATATATTTTACATTCAATGGTGAGCGTTAAGTGGTGAATATCTTTTTAATGGTTGCATCATAGTAGCTTAGTAGTTGACATACATGTGTCTATGGGAAAAGTAAGCTGTTTGCTTATTTAGCTGTGCACTTGTTAATGCATTATTGATGACGTTTATTGTAATAAGTATAGGACAATTCTTGTATCTGTACGAGTGCTGGCTGGTTCAAGGTGCTTGCGGTGACGAAGATCGGTCATACAATCGTCCCATTTAACCTCGAGGAGTTTTATGGAGGGTCACAACTCCTTTGGTAAGCTGGGTGGGTCACAACTCCTGTGGTCAGCTGGGTGGGTCACAACTCCTGTGGTCAGCTGTGTGGGTCACAACTCCCACAGTCAGGGGACAGTGACCCGTTGTTTACGCTGAGGTGATCACAGCTCCTACACAGTCCCTCGACTGAGTTACCGGTTAGCAAATTCACCGGTAAAGGTTTCCAATTAGTATTTACCTCTTTCACAACCAGGTTCATTGTGGGCAGACGCTCCTGTGTGGAGATGGTAGGTCCAGTCAGGCGTAATCCAACATGGGCAGGTGAGAGAGTTCCATGTTGACCAATGGGCTGCCCGAGAGCGCTACGGACATATTCCCTTCCCCATCGAGGGTTGGATGTGTGTGTGTGTGTGTGTGTGTGTGTGTGCGCACGCGCTTGCCCACCAAAATTTCCTCCTTCTTAGGAGCACGTCTTGGTTCAGCCCATCCCAAGGAATGACTACTATACCTGTCTCCAAAGTCTTTGAAGCATTTCCACGTTCTTATATTCTTCACGAGTTAGAGCTTTCTTCCTTCCCCCAGATCACCATTATGGTCTCCGCAGCGCAGGGTCTACCGGTGATCTCCATTTTTCGACCCACCTCGACCCTCCACGCTAAGGAATTTTGATATATCTTTAATGTTGGTCCTGAAAGTCTTTTATAGGGTGTGCCACATGTCTTTGATAACCAACCTTCTTTCCCCTCACTTTTCTGCTTTTTATTTTCCATTTTCTAAAACGCAGTTTTCTCACCAGTCCTCCGCATCATCGTGGTCGATGATGGAGCGACTTCAGTCACCAGTGGTGTGCCTCAGGGCCCCGTCCCGTCACCCACCCGTGTTCTTCTTTCAACCACTAGCCCTGTTCACCCTTGCAGAGACGATTATACTCTGCACTCCTTAACCTACATTCTCTTCCCTCCACATTCCTATTGTCGTTATTTTTCTCGCTCTGAAAAGTTTTTCCTTTTTTCAGCGTCTTCGCAAATAGGGAAAGCAGTAGAAACGACGCTTGTTTCCGACTAATCTCTTTCAAAGCATTACGAATCAACCATGCAAATTACATAAGTATTGGCATGCGTATATCCACTTTTATTTTGGAAACTCCTCGTAATGCATCTTGCATAATCTGTTTTGCAAAACTTTGGGATATTGCATAGGTGCCGTAATCATTTTCATTTTGAGAATGAGTCAGCAAGGACCAGCCCTGGATCATACTCGCACGGGTTCGAATCTTGAGCGTGGCAGTCGTCCCACACCCAACGCAGGTGTTTATCTTCCCCTTAGGGCTGGTTGACAGATGGCCTAGGAATTGTTTGTTTGTTTGTTTGTTTGTTTATTTGTGTATTTGTGTGTGTGTGTGTGTGTGTGTGTGTGTGTGTGTGTGTGTGTGTGTGTGAGCGTGTGTGTGTGTGTGTGTGTGTGTGTGCGTGTGTGTGTGTGTGTGTGCACAAGTAGGGGCAGAGACATGGTACATACTTACAAGGTTAAGAGACGGGGCAACACGAGTGTAAGACTCTCTCGTAAGACACATATCATCATCATAAATAATCATCACATTTCCAGGATGACTCTTCCTCTTCCTGTCACCCACAATGGAAACAAAATCCTTCCGGTACATCAACTCTCCTGTTGTTACTTCTCTATAACTTCTTTCCATCCACCTTGATATTGCTTCCCTCTCTCTGTTCTTCGGGTATCGTTTCGTCCACTGCTCTCTTGAGCTGTCTGCCTGTTTGGCTGCTGCTTCCTGTGTTTTCCTCTGCGTGGAGACCAGCCGTAATAGGAGTGACCCTTCGTCCAGTATGGTCATACCTGGGTCATGCATACGCTTGTGTCTTGTCAGCCGGTATAAGAATAAATGAAAAATCTATGAAGCCTCATTGTGATAACAGCATAATGATACTCAGGGTAAAACATGAGTTACAATCACCATGGTCATGTGGCGCAAGTCTCCACACAGTGAACAACTACGATTAATGATCAGCCTTAACCTAACCAGCACATTAGCTCTACAATGTTGTGGAGGTGATACTCTCACGTCTTACAACCAAGTGATACTTGCCTGCAATATCTCCACCAACAAAGATATATATCTGGTGTGCTGAAGACAGGGTGTCAGGGTGCGGTGATATGATGTCATAGATCGGTATTGGTGCTGGTGTTTCACGTCTACCATGATTTCTGAATTAAACTGAGCTTCTCATTCGCAACAGCTTCTTCGTGGTGGCCGAAGGGAGGATCATTACGAGTCATTACGGGGTTATGGCTGCTGATGTCATTCATCGTGGGTACCGTTTACCGCTCTAACCTGAAGGCCATGTTGATCATCCCCAAGCTTCACTTGCCCTTCAACAGCGTACAAGAGCTGCTGGAGACAGATATCCCTGCTTTCATACCAACAGGAAGTCTAATACATCGGATGATGAGAGTAAGTCTATTATTTCCATATCACTTCCAGTTCACATCCAGTTAATCAGATATATCAGTCTCGATGTTCATTCTCTTGTGATTTTCATTCTATAGAATGTTTGTTAAGATAGGACACAGACTTCTCTATTCGTAGACATACCATGCTTACTGAGTACGTGCTGATAAATCTTCACGTCGCGCTGCGCTTACATCCCCACTCCATACTTCCACTAACCAACGTGAGACTGAAGGTATTCGATAACATATTACTCGAATAGTGATTTCCCTTTTAAGAGTGATCATAGCCTAACGGTAGCGTCTTCGCCTGCTATACAAGGGTCCCGGGTTCATTAATGGCTGTTGGAGGCTTGTACATTATATGGTAGTGCGCGTTCATATACTAACGCGGGATACAGTGACAAAGTAAAATGATTAGAAATGAATAAATGAATATATATATATATATATATATATATATATATATATATATATATATATTATTTATTCATCTATTTATTTTGCTTTGTCGCTATCTCCCGCGTTAGCGAGGTAGCGCAAGGACACAGACGAAAAAAATGGCCCAACCCACCCAAATACACATGTATATACATACACGTCCACACACGCAAATATACATACCTATACACCTCAACGTATACATATATACACAAAGAGAGACATATACATATATACACATGTACATAATTCATACTGGCTGCCTTTATTCTTTCCCATCGCCACCCCGCACACATGAAATAAAAAATCCCTCCCCCCTAATGTGTGCGAGGCAGCGCTAGGAAAAGACAACAAAGGCCACATTCGTTCGCACTCACTCTCTAGCTCCCTTTCCACATCCAGGGCCCACAGAACTTTCCATGGTTTACCCGAGACGCTTCACATGCCCCGATTCAATCCATTGACAGCACGTCGACCCCGGAATACCAAATAGTTCCAATTCACTCTATTCCTTCCACGTCTTTCACCCTCCTGCATGTTCAGGCCCCGATCACTCAAAATCTTTTTCACTCTATCTTTCCACATCCAATTTGGTCTCCCACTCCTCATTCCCTCCACATCTGACAATATATCCTCTTGGTCAATATTTCCTCACTCATTCTCTCCACGTGACCAAACCATTTCAAAACACCCTCTTCTGCTCTCTCAACCACACTCTTTTTATTACCACACATCTCTCTTACCCTATCATTATTTACTCGATCAAACCACCTCACACCACATATTGTCCTCAAACATCTCATTTCCAGCACATCCACCCTCCTCCGCACAACTCTATCCATAGCCCACGCCACGCAGCCATATAACTTTGTTGGAACCACTATTCCTTCAAACATACCCATTTTTGCTTTCCGAGATAATGTTCTCGACTTCCGCACATTCTTCAACGCTCCCAGAACTTTCGCCCCCTCCCCCACCCCATGGTTTAATTCCGCTTCCGTGGTTCCATCCGCTGCCAAATCCACTCCTAGATACCTAAAACACTTCACTTCCTCCAGTTTGTCTCCATTCAAACTTACCTCCCAATTAACTTGTCCCTCAACCCTACTGTAACTTGCTCTTATTCACATTTGCTCTCAGCTTTCTTCTTTCGCACACTTTACCAAACTCAGTCACCAGCTCCTTCAGTTTCTCACACGAATCAGCCACTAGCGCTGTATCATCAGCGAACAACAACTGACTCACTTCCCAAGCTCTCTCATCCACAAAAGACTGTATACTTGCCCCTTTTTCCAAAACTCTTGCATTCACCTCCCTAACAACCCCATCCATAAACAAATTAAACAACCATGGAGCCATCACACACCCCTGACGCAAACCTACATTCACTCATAACCAGTAACTTTCCTCTCTTCCTACACGTACACATGCCTTACTTCCTTGATAAAAACTTTTCACTGTTTGTAACAACTCCCCTCCCACACCATATATTCTTAATACCTTCCCAAGAGCACTTCTATCAACTTGTAATATGCCTTCTCCCGATCCATAAATGTTACATACAAATCCATTTGCTTTTCAAAGTATTTCTCACATACATTCTTCAAAGCAAGTACCTGATTCACATATAACTTCCCAGGAATACTCAAATAACTTATACCTTTGTAATTTGAGCATTCCGCCAATCCTCTGGCTCCTAACCAAGAGTCATACATACATTGAATAACCTTACCAACCAGTCAACAATACAGTCACCCCTTTTTTAATAAATTCCACTGCAATACCATCCAAACCCGCTGCATTGCCAGCTTTCATCATCCGCAAAGCTTTTACTACCTCTTCTCTGTTTACCAAACCATTCTCCATAAACCTCTCACTTTGCACACCACCTCGACCAAAACACCCTATATCTGCCACTCTATCATCAAACACATTCAAAAAACCTTCAAAATACTCACTCCATCTCCTCACATCACAACTTCTTGTTATCACCTCCCCATTAGCCCCTTTCACTGAAGTTCCCATTGATTCCCTAGTCTTACACACATTATTTACCTCCTTCCAAAAAATCTCTTTATTCTCCCTAAACTTTAATGATATTCTCTCACCCCAACTCTCATTTCCCTCTTTTTCACCTCTTGCACCTTTCTCTTGACCTCCTGCCTCTTTCTTTTACACATCTCCCAGTCATTTGCATTATTTCCCTGCAAAATCGTCCAGATGCCTCTCTCTTTTCTTTCACTAATAATGTTATTTCTTCATCCCACCACTCACTACCCTTTCTAATCTGCCCACCTCCTACGCTTCTTATGTCACAAGAATGTTTTGCGCAAGCCATCAATGCTTCCCTTAGTACATCGTATTCCTCCCCCAATCCCCTTATGTCCTTTGTTCTCATCTTTCTCCATTTTCTACTCAGTCCCTCCTGGTACTTCCTCACACAAGTCTCCATCCAAAGCTCACTTACTCTCACCACTCTTTTCACCCCAACATTCTCTCTACTTTTCTGAAAACCTCTACAAATCTTCACATTCACCTCCACACGATAATGATCAGACATCCCCCCAGTTGCACCTCTCAGCATATTAACATCCATAAGTCTCTCTTTCGCGCACCTATCAATTAACACGTAATCCAATAACGCTCTCTGGCCATCTCTCCTACTGACATACGCATACCTATGTATATCTCTCTTTTTAAACCAGGAGGTAAAGAGAAAATGGCAAGAGGGGAAAAAGAGGGCAAATGAGAGTTAGAGTGAGAGAGTATCATTAAATTTCAGGGAGAATAAAAAGATGTTTTGGAAGGAGGTAAATAAAGTGCGTAAAACATAGGAAAAAACGGGAACTTTAGAGAAGGGGGCTAATGGGGATGTGGTAACATGTAGTGGTGATGTGAGGAGATAGAGTGAGTATTTTGAAGGTTTGTTGAATATGTTTGATGATAGAGTGGCAGATATAGGGTGTTTTGGTCGAGGTGGTGTGCAAAGTGAGAGGGTTAGGGAGAATGATTTCGTGAACAGAGAAAAGGTAGTAAAATCTTTGCGGAAGCTATAAGCCGGCAAGGCAGCGGGTTTGGATGGTAATGCAGTGGAAAGTATTAGAAAAGGGGGTGACTGTATTGTTGACTGGTTGGTAAGGTTATTTAATGTATATATGATTCATGTTGCGGTGCCGGAGGACTGGCGGAATGCCTGCTTAGTGCCATTGTACAAAGGCAACGGGGATAAAAGTGAGTGCTCAAATAACAGAGGTATAAATTTGTTGAGTATTCCTTGGAAATTATATGGGAAGTTATTGATTGACAGGATGAAAGCATGTACAGAGCATCAGATTGGGGAAGAGCAGTGTCGTTTCAGAAGTGGTAGAGGATGTGTGGATCAGGTGTTTGCTTTGAAGAATGTATGTGAGAAATACTTAGAAAAGCAAATAGATTTGTATGTAGCATTTATGGACCTTGAGAAGGCATATGATAGAGTTGATAGAGATGCTCTGTGGAAGGTATTAAGAATATATGGTGTGGGAAGCAAGTTGTTAGAATCACTAAAAAGTTTTTATCAAGGATGTAAGGCATGTGTACGTGTAGGAAGAGAGGAAAGTGATTGGCTCTCAGTGAATGTAGGTTTACGGAAGGGGTGTGTGATGTCTCCATGGTTGTTTAATTTGTTTCTGGATGCGGTTGTTAGGGAGATAAATGCAAAAGTTTTGGAAAGAGGGGCAACTATGCAGTCAGTTGTGGATGAGAGAGCTTGGGAAGTGAGTCAGTTGTTGTTCGCTGATGACACAGCGCTTGTGGCTGATTCATGTGAGAAACTGCAGAAGCTGGTGACTGAGTTTGGTAAAGTAGGTGAAAGAAGAAAACTGAGAGTAAATGTGAATAGGAGCAAGGTTATTAGGTACAGTAGGGTTGACGGATAAGTCAACTGTAAGTTTGAATGGAGAAAAATTGGAGGAAGGGAAGTGTTTTCTATATCTGGGAGTGGATTTTGCAGTGGATGGAACCATGGAAGCGGAAGTGAATCATAGGGTGGGGGAGGGGCGAAAATTCTGGGAGCATTGAAGAACTATATGGAAGTCGAGAGCATATCTCGGAAAGCAAAAATGGGTATGTTTGAAGGAATGGTGGTTCCAACAATGTTGTATGGTTGCGAGGCGTGGGCTATGGGTAGAATTGTGCGGAGGAGGGGGGATGTGCTGGAAATGAAATGTATGAGGACAATATATGGTGTGAGGAGGTTTGATCGTGTAAGTAATAATAGGGTAAGAGAGATGTGTGATAATAAAAAGAGTGTGGTTGAGAGAGCAGAAGAGAGTGTTTTGAAATGGCTTGGTCACATGGATAGTATGACTAAGGAAAGATTGACCAAGAGAATATACGTCAAATGAGGAAGGAACGAGGAGAAGTTGGAGACCAAATTGGAGATGGAGGTGGAGTGAAAAAGATTTTGAGTGATCGGGGCCTGAACATGCAGGAGGGTGAAAGGCATGCAAGGAATAGAGTGAATTGGATCGTTGCGGTATACCGGGGTTGACGTGCTGTCAGTGGAATGAAGCAGGGTATGTGAAGCGGGGTAAACTATGTAAAGTTCTGTAGGGCCTGGATGTGGAAAGGGAGCTGTGGTTTAGGTGCATTATTACCTGACAGCTAGAGACTGAGTGTCAACGAATGGGGCCATTGTTGTCTTTTCCTAGCGCTACCTCTCGCACATGAGGGGGGAGGGGGTGGTTATTTCAAGGGTGCGGGGTGGCGATGAGAATCAATAAAGGCAGACAGTATGAATTATGTACATGTGTATATATGTATATGTCTGTGTGTGTACATATAGATGTATACGTTGAGATGTATACGTTGAGATGGTAAATTATATGGGAGGGTATTGATTGAGAGGGTGAAGGCATGTACAGAGCATCAGATTGGGGAAGAGCGGTGTGGTTTCAGAAGTGGTAGAGGATGTGTGGATCAGGTGTTTGCTTTGAAGAATGTATGTGAGAAATACTTAGAAAAGCAAATGGATTTGTATGTAGCATTTATGGATCTGGAGAAGGCATATGATAGAGTTGATAGAGATGCTCTGTGGAAGGTATTAAGAATATATGGTGTGGGAGGAAAGTTGTTAGAAGCAGTGAAAAGTTTTTATCGAGGATGTAAGGCATGTGTACGTGTAGGAAGAGAGGAAAGTGATTGGTTCTCAGTGAATGTAGGTTTGCGGCAGGGGTGTGTGATGTCTCCATGGTTGTTTAATTTGTTTATGGATGGGGTTGTTAGGGAGGTAAATGCAAGAGTTTTGGAAAGAGGGGCAAGTATGAAGTCTGTTGGGGATGAGAGAGCTTGGGAAGTAAGTCAGTTGTTGTTCGCTGATGATACAGCGCTGGTGGCTGATTCATGTGAATAACTGCAGAAGCTGGTGACTGAGTTTGGTAAAGTGTGTGGAAGAAGAAAGTTAAGAGTAAATGTGAATAAGAGCAAGGTTATTAGGTACAGTAGGGTTGAGGGTCAAGTCAATTGGGAGGTGAGTTTGAATGGAGAAAACCTGGAGGAAGTGAAGTGTTTTAGATATCTGGGAGTGGATCTGGCAGCGGATGGAACCATGGAAGCGGAAGTGGATCATAGGGTGGGGGAGGGGGCGAAAATTCTGGGGGCCTTGAAGAATGTGTGGAAGTCGAGAACATTATCTCGGAAAGCAAAAATGGGTATGTTTGAAGGAATAGTGGTTCCAACAATGTTGTATGGTTGCGAGGCGTGGGCTATGGATAGAGTTGTGCGCAGGAGGATGGATGTGCTGGAAATGAGATGTTTGAGGACAATGTGTGGTGTGAGGTGGTTTGATCGAGTGAGTAACGTAAGGGTAAGAGAGATGTGTGGAAATAAAAAGAGCGTGGTTGAGAGAGCAGGAGAGGGTGTTTTGAAGTGGTTTGGGCACATGGAGAGAATGAGTGAGGAAAGATTGACCAAGAGGATATCTGTGTCGGAGGTGGAGGGAACGAGGAGAAGAGGGAGACCAAATTGGAGGTGGAAAGATAGAGTGAAAAAGATTTTGTGTGATCGGGGCCTGAACATGCAGGAAGGTGAAAGGAGGGCAAGGAATAGAGTGAATTGGAGCGATGTGGTATACCGGGGTTGACGTGCTGTCAGTGGATTGAATCAAGGCATGTGATGCGTCTGGGGTAAACCATGGAAAGCTGTGTAGGTATGTATATTTGCGTGTGTGGACGTATATATATACATGTGTATGGGGGGGGTTGGGCCATTTCTTTCGTCTGTTTCCTTGCGCTACCTCGCAAACGCGGGAGACAGCGACAAAGTATAAAAAAAAAAAAAAAATATATATATATATATATATATATATATATATATATATATATATATATATATATATATATATATATATGTATATATATATATATATATATATATATATATATATATATATTTTTTTTTTTTTTTCTTTTTTTTTTATACTTTGTCGCTATATATATATATATATGGTGGAGGGGGTGAAAGTTCTGGGAGTGTTGAAAAATGTGTGAAAGTCGAGAACGTTATCTTGGATAGAAAAATGGATATGATTGAAGGAATATTGGTTCCAAAAATGTTATATGTTTGCGAGGCGTGGGCTATAGATAGAGTTGTGCGGAGGAGGGTGGATGTGCTGGAAATGAGATGTTTCAAGAGAATATGTGGTGTGAGGTGGTTTGATCGAGTAAGTAATGAAAAGGTAAGACAGATGTGTGGTAAAAAAGAGAGTGTGGTTGAGAGAGCAAAAGAGGGTGTTTAGAAATGGTTTGATCACACGGAGAGAATGAGTGAGGAGCGATTGACCAAGAGGATATATGTGTCAGAGGTGGAGGGAACGAGAAGTGGGAGACCAAATTGGTGGTGGAAAGATGGAGTGAAGGGGATTTTGAGTGATAGGGGCCTGAACATGTAGGAGGGGGAAAGGCAAGCAAGGAATAGAATGAATTGGAACGATGTGGTATACCGGGGTCGACGTGCTGTCAATGTATTGAACCAGAGCATGTGAAGTGTCTGGGGCGAACCATGGAGTTTTGTGGAGCCTGGATGTGGAAAGGGAGCTGTGGTTTCGGTGCACTGTACATTGCACCTAGAGACTGAGTGTGAATGAATGTGGCCTTTGTTGTCTTTCCTAGCGCTACCTCGCGCACATGCGGGGTAAGGGGGTTTTCACTTTCAATTTTGGCGGGGAGACGAATGAATAAGGGCAGACAGTGTGAATTATGTACATGTGTATATTTGTATATGTCTGTCTGTGTGTATATATATGTAAACGTTGAGATGTATAGGTATGTATATGTGCGTGTGTAGACGTGGGTTGGGCCTTTCTTTGGTCTGTTTCCTTGCGCTACCTCGCTAAAACGAGAGACAGCGACAGAGTATATATATATATATATATATATATATATATATATATATATATATATATATATCCCTGGGGATAGGGGAGAAAGAATACTTCCCACGTATTCCCTGCGTGTCGTAGAAGGCGACTAAAAGGGGAGGGAGCGGGGGGCTGGAAATCTTCCCCTCTCGTTTTTTTTTAATTTTCCAAAACAAGGAACAGAGAAGGGGGCCAGGTGAGGATATTCCCTCCAAGGCCCAGTCCTCTGTTCTTAACGCTACCTCGCTAACGCGGGAAATGGCAAATAGTTTGAATGAATGAATGAATGAATATATATATATATATATATATATATATATATGTATATATATATATATATATATATATATATATTTATGGATCTTGAGAAGGCATATGATAGAGTTGATAGAGATACTCTGTGGAAGGTATTAAGAATATATGGTGTGGGAGGCAAGTTGTTAGAAGCAGTGAAAAGTTTTTATCGAGGATGTAAGGCATGTGTACGTGTTGGAAGAGAGGAAAGTGATTGGTTCTCAGTGAATGTAGGTTTGCGGCAGGGGTGTGTGATGTCTCCATGGTTGTTTAATTTGTTTATGGATGCGGTTGTTCGGGAGGTGAATGTAAGAGTTTTGGAAAGAGGGGCAAGTATGAAGTCAGTTGGGGATGAGAGAACTTGGGAAGTGAGTCAGTTGTTGTTCGATGATGGTACAGCGCTGGTGGCTGATTCATGTGAGAAACTGCAGAAGCTGATTACTGAGTTTGGTAAAGTGTGTGAAAGAAGAAAGTTAAGAGTAAATGTGAATAAGAGCAAGTGTTATTAGGTACAGTAGGGTTGAGGGTCAAGTCGATTGGGAGGTAAGTTTGAATGGAGAAAAACTGGAGGAAGTAAAGTGTTTTAGGTATCTGGGAGTGGATCTGGCAGCGGATGGAACCATGGAAGCGGAAGTGGATCATAGGGTGGGGGAGGGGGCGAAAATCCTGGGAGCCTTGAAGAATGTGTGGAAGTCGAGAACATTATCTCTGAAAGCAAAAATGGGTATGTTTGAAGGAATAGTGGTTCCAACAATGTTGTATGGTTGCGAGGCGTGGGCTATGGATAGAGTTGTGCGCAGGAGGATGGATGTGCTGAAATGACATGTTTGAGGACAATGTGTGGTGTGAGGTGGTTTGATCGAGTAAGTAACGTAAGGGTAAGAGAGATGTGTGGAAATAAAACGAGCGTGGTTGAGAGAGCAGAAGAGGGTGTTTTGAAATGGTTTGGGCACATGGAGAGAATGAGTGAGGAAAGATTGACCAAGAGGATATATGTGTCGGAGGTGGAGGGAACGAGGAGAAGTGGGAGACCAAATTGGAGGTGGAAAGATAGAGTGAAAAAGATTTTGTGTGATCGGGGCCTGAACATAAAGGAGGGTGAAAGGAGGACAAGGAATAGAGTGAATTGGATCGATGTGGTATACCAGGGTTGACGTGCTGTCAGTGGATTGAATCAGGGCATGTGAAGCGTCTGGGGTAAACCATGGAAAGCTGTTTAGGTATGTATATTTGCGCGTGTGGACGTATGTATATACGTGTGTATCTGGGTGGGTTGGGACATTTCTTTCGTCTGTTTCCTTGCGCTACCTCGCAAACGCGGGTGACAGCGACAAAGCAAAAAAAAAAAAATATATATTTACATATACATATATATATATATATATATATATATATACTTTTTTTATATATATTATATATATATATATATATAATGTATATATATATATATATATATATATATATATATATATATATATATATATATATATATATATATATATATATATATATATATATATATATATATATATATATATATATATATATATATATACATATATATATATATATATATATATATATATATATATATATATATATATTCCTCCACCACTCCTCTTACTTCCATTGTTCTCACCTTTTTCCATTCTGTACTCAGTCTCTCCTGGTACTTCCTCGCACAAGTCTCCTTCCCAAGCTCACTTACTCTCACCAACCTCTTCAACCAAACATTCTCTCTTCTTTTCTAAAAACCCCCCACAAATCTTCACCTTCGCCTCCACAAGACAATGTTCAGACATCCCACCAGTTGCATATCTCAGCACATTAACATCCAAAAGTCTGTCTTTCGCGCGCGCGTAAATTAACACGTAATCCAATAACGATCTCTGGCTATCTCTCCTACTTACATACGTATACTTATGTATATCACGCTTTTTAAACCAGGTATTCCCAATCACCAGTCCTTTTTCAGCACATAAATCTACAAGCTCTTCACCATTTCCATTTATAACAGTGAACACCCCATGTATACCAATTATTCCATCAACTGCCACATTACTCACCTTTGCATTCAAATCACCCATCACTATAACCCGGTCTTGTGCATCAAAACTACTAACACACTCATTTAGCTGCTACCAAAACACTTGCCTCTCATGATATATATATATATATATATATATATATATATATATATATATATATATATATATATATATATATATATATATATATATATATATATATATATATATATATATATATATATATATATATATATATATATATATATACATATATATCATAAGACAATATTCCTGTTTCATGATAAGAGAAGTGGACCAGGTAGTATGATACAGTGGTTAAATTGATAAAAACTACTATTGACGTTTGTGTAACTAAATTATACATTTCCCTTTTCCATAGCCAGAGGTTGAACCATTATGTGACACTGATTTTTTTTATTTCATTTCAAGCTAGAAGTTTCAGTTTTCTAAATAATTTCTTACATTTTTCATATATATATATATATGTATATGTGTGTATGTGCGTATATGTGCGTATCTTTGTGTATATGTATATATATATATGCATATATATGTATATTATCCCTGGGGATAGGGGTGAAAGAATACTTCCCACGCATTCCTCGCGTGTCGTCAAAGCCGAATAGACGGGACGGGAGCGGGGGGCCAGAAATCCTTCCCTCCTGGTATTTTTTAACTTTCTAAAATGGGAAACAGAAGGAGTCACGCGGGGAGTGCTCATTCTCCTCGAAGGCTCAGACTGGGGTGTCTAAATGTGTGTGGATGTAACCAAGATGTGAAAAAAGGAGAGATAGGTAGTATGTTTGAGGAAAGGAACCTGGATGTTTTGGCTCTGAGTGAAACGAAGCTCAAGGGTAAAGGGGAAGAGTGGTTTGGGAATGTCTTGGGAGTAAAGTCAGGGGTTAGTGAGAGGACAAGAGCAAGGGAAGGAGTAGCAGTACTCCTGAAACAGGAGTTGTAGGAGTATATGATAGAATGTAAGAAAGTAAATTCTCGATTAATATGGGTAAAACTGAAAGTTGATGGAGAGAGATGGGTGATTATTGGTGCATATGCACCTGGGCATGAGAAGAAAGATCATGAGAGGCAAGTGTTTTGGGAGTAGCTGAATGAGTTTGTTAGTGGTTTTGATGCACGAGACCGGGTTATAGTAATGGATGATTTGAATGCAAAGGTGAGTAATGTGGCAGTTGAGGGAATAATTGGTATACATGGAAATAGTGAAGAGCTTGTAGATTTATGTGCTGAAAAAGGACTGGTGATTGGGAATACCTGGTTTCAAAAGCGAGATATACATAAGTATACGTATGTAAGTAGGAGAGATGGCCAGAGAGCGTTATTGGATTACGTGTTAATTGACAGGTGCGCGAAAGAGAGACTTTTGGATGTTAATGTGCTGAAAGGTGCAACTGGAGGGATGTCTGATCATTATCTTGTGGAGGCTAAGGTGAAGATTTGTATGGGTTTTCAGAAAAGAAGAGTGAATGTTGGGGTGAAGAGGGTGGTGAGAGTAAGTGAGCTTGCGAAGGAGACTTGTGTGAGGAAGTACCAGAAGAGACTGAGTACAGAATGGAAAAAGGTGAGAACAATGGAAGTAAGGGGAGTGGGGGAGGAATGGGATGTATTTAGGGAATCAGTGTTGGATTGCGCAAAAGATGCTTGTGGCATGAGAAGAGTGGGAGGTGGGTTGATTAGAAAGGGTAGTGAGTGGTGGGATGAAGAAGTAAGATTATTAGTGAAAGAGAAGAGAGAGGCATTTGGACGATTTTTGCAGGGAGAAAATGCAATTGAGTGGGAGATGTATAAAAGAAAGACACAGGAGGTCAAAAGAAAGGTGCAAGAGGTGAAAAAGAGGGCAAATGAGAGTTGGGGTGAGAGAGTATCATTAAATCTTTTGGGAGAATAAAAAGATGTTCTGGAAAGAGGTAAACAAAGTGCGTAAGACATGGGTTCAAATGGGAAGTTCAGTGAAGAGGGCAAATGGGGAGGGGATAACAAGTAGTGCTGATGTGATTTGGAGACGGAGTGAGTATTTTGAAGGTTTGTTGAATGTGTTTGATGATGGAGTGGCAGATATAGCGTGTTTTGATCGAGGTGGTGTGCAAAGTGAGAGGGTTAGGGAAAATGATTTGGTAAACAGAGAAGAGGTAGTAAAAGGTTTGCGGAAGATGAAAGCCGGCAAGGCAGCAGGTTTGCATGGTGTTGCAGTGTGATTTATCAAAAAAGTGTATGACTGTGTTTTTGACTGGTTGGTAAGGTTATTTAATGTATGTATGACTCATGGAGAGGTGCCTGAGGATTGGCGGAATGCTTGCATAGCACAAAGGGGATAAGAGTGAGTGCTCAAATTACAGAGGTATAAGTTTGTTGAGTATTCCTGGTAAATTATATTTGAGGGTATTGATTGAGAGGGTGAAGGCATGTACAGAGCATCAGGTTGGGGAAGAGCAGTGTGGTTTCAGAAGTGGTAGAGGATGTGTGGATCAGGTGTTTGCTTTGAAGAATGTATGTGAGAAATACTTAGAAAAGCAAATGGATTTGTATGTAGCATTTATGGATCTGGAGAAGGCATATGATAGAGTTCATAGAGATGCTCTGTGGAAGGTACTAAGAATATATGGTGTGGGAAGCAAGTTGTTAGAAGTAGTGAAAAGTTTTTGTCTAGGATGTAAGGCATGTGTACGTGTAGGAAGAGAGGAAAGTGATTGGCTCTCAGTGAATGTAGGTTTGCGGCAGGGGTGTGTGATGTCTCCATGGTTGTTTAATTTGTTTATTGATGAGGTTGTTAGGGAGGTGAATGCAAGAGTTTTGGAAAGAGGGGCAAGTATGAAGTCTGTTGGGGAGGAGAGAACTTGGGAAGTGAGTCAGTTGTTGTTCGCTGATGATACACCGCTGGTGGCTGATTCATGTGAGAAACTGCAGAAGCTGGTGACTGAGTTTGGTAAAGTGTGTGAAAGAAGAAAGTTAAGAGTAAATGTGAATAAGAGCAAGGTTATTAGGTACAGTAGGGTTGAGGGTCAAGTCAATTGTGACGTAAGTTTGAATGGAGAAAAACTGAAGGAAGTAAAGTGGTTTAGATATCTGCTAGTAGATCTGGCAGCGGATGAAACCATGGAAGCGGAAGTGGATCATAGGGTGGTTGAGGGGACGAATATATATATATATATATATATATATATATATATATATATATATATATATATATATATATATATATATATATATATATATATATATATATATATATATATTTTATATTTTTTATTTTGCTTTGTCGCTGTCTCCCGCGTTTGCGAGGTAGCGCAAGGAAACAGACGAAAGAAATGGCCCAACCCACCCCCATACACATGTATATACACACACGTCCACACACGCAAATATACATACCTATACATCTCAATGTACACATATATATACACACACAGACACATACATATATACCCATGCACACAATTCACACCGTCTGCCTTTATTCATTTCCATCGCCACCTCGCCACACATGGAATACCATCCCCCTCCCCCCTCATGAGTGCGGGGTAGCGTTAGGAAAAGACAACAAAGGCCCCATTCGTTCACACTCAGTCTCTAGCTGTCATGCAATAATGCCCGAAACCACAGCTAACTTTCCACATCCTGGCCCCAAACAGCTTTCCATGGTTTACCCCAGACGCTTCACATGCCCTGATTCAATCCACTGACAGCACGTCATCCCCGGTATACCACATCGATCCAATTCACTCTATTCCTTGCCCGCCTTTCACCCTCCTGCATGTTCAGACCCCGATCACTCAAAATCTTTTTAACTCCATCTTTTCACCTCCAATTTGGTCTCCCACTTCTCCCCGTTCCCTCCACCTCCGACACATATATCCTCTTGGTCAATCTTTCCTCACTCATTCTCTCCATGTAACCAAACCATTTCAAAACACCATCTTCTGCTCTCTCAACCACGCTCTTTTTATTTCCACACACCTCTCTTACCCTTACATTACTTACTCGATCAAACCACCTCACACCACACATTGTCCTCAAACGTCTCATTTCCAGCACATCCACCCTCCTGCGCACAACTCTATCCATAGCCCACGCCTCGCAACCATACAACATTGTTGGAACCACTATTCCTTCAAACATACCCATTTTTGCTTTCCGAGATAATGTTCTCGACTTCCACACATTCTTCAAGGCTCCCAGGATTTTCGCCCCCTTCCCCACCCTATGATTCACCTCCGCTTCCATGGAAACATCCGCTGCTAGATCCCCTCCCAGATATCTAAAACACTTTACTTCCTCCAGTTTTTCTCCATTCAAACTTACCTCCCAATTGACTTGACCCTCAACCCTACTGTACCTACTAACCTTGTTCTTATTCACATTTACTCTTAACTTTCTTCTTTCACACACTTTACCAAACTCAGTCACCAGCTTCTGCAGTTTCTCACATGAATCAACCACCAGCGCTGTATCATCAGCGAACAACAAGTGACTCACTTCCCAAGCTCTCTCATCCACAACAGACTTAATACATATATATATATATATATATACATATATATATATATATATATATATATATATATATATATATATATATATATATATATATATATATATATATATATATATATATATATATATATATATATATATATATATATATTTAGAAAGTTTGTTGAATGTGTTTTAGGATAAAGTGGCAGATAGAGGGTATTTTGTTCGGGGTGGTGTTCATAGTGAGACGGTTATTGAGAATGATTGGGGAAACAGAGGACAGGTAATAAAAGCTTTGGAGATGATGAAAGCCAGCAAGACAGCGGGTTTGGATTTTATTACAGAGTAATTTATCTAAAGGGGTGGTGGCTGTATTGTTGACTGGTTGGTAAGGTTATTTAATGTATGTGTGTCTCTTGGTTAGGTGCCTGAGGATTGGCGGAATGCTTGCATAGTGCCTTTGAAGAAAGCCAATGGGGATAAAAGTTAGTGCTTGAATTACAGAGGTATAAGTTTGTTGAGTATCCCTTGGAAATTATATGGGAGGGTATTGATTGAAAGGGTGAAGGCATGTACAGAGCATCATCTTGGGAAAAGCAGTGTAGTTTCAGAAGTAGTAGAGGATGTGTGGATCAGGTTTTTGCTTTGAAGAATGTATGTGAGGAATATTCAGAAAAGCATAAGAAGAGGACAAGAATCAAATGCCTTACTTAATCACGTTAAAAACTATGATCATCGTATTGACGAGTAATGCCATCTCAGTTATTAATTTTATTGCCACAAGAATTATCATTGAATCTTCTATTAGTAGATGCACGAAGAATTACAATTTTGATATTAGTGATGGTCTATACAAATTAGATAGCTTTACTGTTGATAAATTTGTAAAATGATATGTTTATGACACCCTCGTTGTCTGTCTTGGACAATCGCGTGTTTACCAAATGGCATCCTAGCTTCGTCTCTTCTTTGTATTTCACCTAACTTTTATTTCTGTCTTGCGTTCTCCCTTGATGATGTGATTATATATATTTCCATGAGTCCATGGGAAAATGAAACACCGTAAGTTCCCAAGTGCACTTTCGCGTGATGATCACATCATCAGGGGATATACAAGAAAGAAACATATCAGTCAGTTGTTATACAAAGAAGACACCCGAATGTAGGTCGGGTATGTTCAAGTCTGGTATCAAGCGTATCATAATCTTACTATATTGACAGGTAGGGGAAGTGTTGACAAATTTCATTAAGAATAAAACCATCCAATTTGTTAAGACCTTCGCTGATATTAATGTTGAAATTCATATTGCATTTAATAACATAGTATTCAATGATATTTCTCGTGGCACTGGAGTAAGAGTTGATAACTGAGATAACATTACTTCGGTCAATAAAATGATCATGATATTCAGCGTGATCATACAAGACATTTGAATTTCCTCCTCCTGTTCTTGTACTATATTTATATTGCTTAACAGAAATGTCTTTATCAATCTGCTCAACATAAAACTTATCACAATTTCTACATGGTACTCTATAGCTGCATCCTCCAGAACTTTCTGGTGAGTTCCTGATCAAGATATTCATTATAGTATTGTTGTTGCTCAAGGTCGTATTTACTTTAAGGGATATAAGCAACATGGGAAGTAGAATAAAATTATAATGAAAAGGGAGAGCAATAAGATTCTTGGTGTCAATGGGAGGTTTGCAGTCAACTCTATAGAATGATTTCTTTCGAACTTAATGGGTTTACCTATGGAAGATCTAGGAAACTTTGATAGGGATCCGATAGAATATATCTTCTCAAACTCATCATCAATATACTGTGGACTGCAAGAACTTACTCCTCTAAAGAACTTGGATTGGAATGGTGGTGATTTAACTCTTGTTATGTTGAGCTGAGTGATAATGGATATATGAGCATATATTGGTAGGTTTTCTGTATATGCTAAACTTAAACTTCTTTCCAATCCTATGGATCACTAAATCTAGTAATGGTAACTTACCATTGTTTTCAGTTTATACAGTAAATTTTATGGAAGGTACTAAATATATCCTTGTAGATAGGGGAGAAAAAATACTTCTCACATACTCCCTGCGTGTCGTAGAAGGCGACTTAAAAGGAGAGGGAGAGCGGGACTGGAAATCCTCCCTTCTGTTTTTTTACTTTTGGAAAAAAAAAAAAAGATAAAAGAAAAACAAGAAGGAACGGAGACGAGGGCCAAAAGTGGATATTCCCTCTAAGGCTCAGTCCTATGTTGTTAACCTTACCTCGTCAACGCGGGATATGGAGAATGCATATATATATATATATATATATATATATATATATATATATATATATATATATATATATATATATATATATATATATATATATATATATATATATATATATATATATATATATATATATATATATATATATATATATATATATATATATATATATATATATATATATATATATATATATATATATATATATATATATATATATATATATATATATATATATATATATATATATATATATATATATATATATATATATATATATATATATATATATATATATATATATATATATATATATATATATATATATATATATATATATATATATATATATATATATATATATATATATATATATATATATATATATATATATATATATATATATATAATATATATATATATATATATATATATATATATATATATATATATATATATATATATATATACATATATATATATATATATATATATTTATATTTTTTTTTTTTTTTTACTTTGTCGCTGTCTCCCGCGTTTGCGAGGTAGCGCAAGGAAACAGACGAAAGAAATGGCCCAACCCACCCCATACACATGTATATACATACGTCCACACACGCAAATATACATACCTACACAGCTTTCCATGATTTACCCCAGACGCTTCACATGCCTTGATTCAATCCACTGACAGCACGTCAACCCCGGTATACCACATCGCTCCAATTCACTCTATTCCTTGCCCTCCTTTCACCCTCCTGCATGTTCAGGCCCCGATCACACAAAATCTTTTTCACTCCATCTTTCCACCTCCAATTTGGTCTCCCTCTTCTCCTTGCTCCCTCCACCTCCGACATATATATCCTCTTGGTCAATCTTTCCTCACTCATCCTCTCCATGTGCCCAAACCACTTCAAAACACCCTCTTCTGCTCTCTCAACCACGCTCTTTTTATTTCCACACATCTCTCTTACACTTACGTTACTCACTCGATCAAACCACCTCACACCACACATTGTCCTCAAACATCTCATTTCCAGCACATCCATCCTCCTGCGCACAACTCTATCCATAGCCCACGCCTCGCAACCATACAACATTGTTGGAACCACTATTCCTTCAAACATACCCATTTTTGCTTTCCGAGATAATGTTCTCGACTTCCACACATTCTTCAAGGCCCCCAGAATTTTCGCCCCCTCCCCCACCCTATGATCCACTTCCGCTTCCATGGTTCCATCCGCTGCCAGATCCACTCCCAGATATCTAAAACACTTCACTTCCTCCAGTTTTTCTCCATTCAAACTCACCTCCCAATTGACTTGACCCTCAACCCTACTGTACCTAATAACCTTGCTCTTATTCACATTTACTCTTAACTTTCTTCTTCCACACACTTTACCAAACTCAGTCACCAGCTTCTGCAGTTTCTCACATGAATCAGCCACCAGCGCTGTATCATCAGCGAACAACAACTGACTCACTTCCCAAGCTCTCTCATCCCCAACAGACTTCATACTTGCCCCTCTTTCCAAAACTCTTGCATTTACCTCCCTAACAACCCCATCCATAAACAAATTAAACAACCATGGAGACATCACACACCCCTGCCGCAAACCTACATTCACTGAGAACCAATCACTTTCCTCTCTTCCTACACGTACACATGCCTTACATCCTCGATAAAAACTTTTCACTGCTTCTAACAACTTTCCTCCCACACCATATATTCTTGATACCTTCCACAGAGCATCTCTATCAATTCTATCATATGCCTTCTCCAGATCCATAAATGCTACATACAAATCCATTTGCTTTTCTAAGTATTTCTCAAATAAATTCTTCAAAGAAAACACCTGATCCACACATCCTCTACCACTTCTGAAACCACACTGCTCTTCCCCAATCTGATGCTCTGTACATGCCGTCACCCTCTCAATCAATACCCTCCCATATAATTTACCAGGAATACTCAACAAACTTATACCTCTGTAATTTGAGCACTCACTCTTATCCCCTTTGCCTTTGTACAATGGCACTATGCACGCATTCCGCCAATCCTCAGGCACCTCACCATGAGTCATACATACATATATATATATATATATATATATATATATATATATATATATATATATATATATATATATATATATATATATATATATATATATATATATATATATATATATATATATATATATATATATATATATATTATCCCTGGGGATAGGGGAGAAAGAATACTTCCCACGTATTCCCTGCGTGTCGTAGAAGGCGACTAAAAGGGGAGGGAGCGGGTGGCTGGAAATCCTCCGCTCTCGCTTTTTTTTAATTTTTCAAAAGAGGGAACAGAGAAGGGGGCCAGGTGAGGATATTCCCTCAGGGTCCCAGTCTTCTGTTCTCAACGCTACCTCGCTAATGCGGGAATTGGCGAATAGTATGAAAAAAAGAAAATGTATATATATATATATATATATATATATATATATATATATATATATATATATATATATATATATATATACATATATATATATATATATATATATATATATATATATATATATATATATATATATATATATGTATATATATATATATATATATATATATATATATATATATATATATATATATATATATATATATATATATATATGTATATATATATGTGTGTATGTGTATATGTATGTATATATGTATATTATCCCTGGGGATAGGGGTGAAAGAATACTTCCTACGTATTCCTCGCGTGTCGTAGAAAGCGACTAGAGGGGACGGGAGCGGGGGGCCAGAAATCCTCCCCTCCTTGTATTAACTTTCTAAAATGGGAAACAGAAGAAGGAGTCACGCGGGGAGTGCTCATCCTCCTCGAAGGCTCAGAGTGGGGTGCCTAAATATGTGTGGATGTAACCAAGATGTGAAAAAAGGAGAGATAGGTAGTATGTTTGAGGAAAGGAACCTGGATGTTTTGGCTCTGAGTGAAACGAAGCTCAAGGGTAAAGGGGAAGAGTGGTTTGGGAATGTCTGGGGAGTAAAGTCAGGGGTTAGTGAGAGGACAAGAGCAAGGGAAGGAGTAGCAATACTCCTGAAACAGGAGTTGTGGGAGTATTTGATAGAATGTAAGAAAGTAAATTCTCGATTAATATGGGTAAAACTGAAAGTTGATGGAGAGAGGTGGGTGATTATTGGTGCATATGCACCTGGGCATGAGAAGAAAGATCATGAGAGGCAAGTGTTCTGGGAGCAGCTGAATGAGTGTGTTAGTGGTTTTGATGCACGAGACCGGGTTATAGTGATGGGTGATTTGAATGCAAAGGTGAGTAATGTGGCAGTTGAGGGAATAATTGGTATACATGGGGTGTTCAGTGTTGTAAATGAAAATGGTGAAGAGCTTGTAGATTTATGTGCTGAAAAAGGACTGATGATTGGGAATACCTGGTTTAAAAAGCGAGATATACATAAGTATACGTATGTAAGTAGGAGAGATGGCCAGAGAGCGTTATTGGATTACGTGTTGATTGACAGGCGTGCGAAAGAGAGACTTTTGGATGTTAATGTGCTGAGAGGTGCAACTGGAGGGATGTCTGATCATTTTCTTGTGGAGGCTAAGGTGAAGATTTGTATGGGTTTTCAGAAAAGAAGAGTGAATGTTGAGGTGAAGAGGGTGGTGAGAGTAAGTGAGCTTGGGAAGGAGAACTGTGTGAGGAAGTACCAAGAGAGACTGAGTACAGAATGGAAAAAGGTGAGAACAATGGAAGTAAGGGGAGTGGGGGAGGAATGGGATGTATTTAGGGAATCAGTGATGGATTGCGCAAAAGATGCTTGTGGCATGAGAAGAGTGGGAGGTGGGTTGATTAGAAAGGGTAGTGAGTGGTGGGATGAAGAAGTAAGAGTATTAGTGAAAGAGAAGAGAGAGGCATTTGGACGATTTTTGCAGGGAAAAAATGCAATTGAGTGGGAGATGTATAAAAGAAAGAGACAGGAGGTCAAGAGAAAGGTGCAAGAGGTGAAAAAAGGGCAAATGAGAGTTGGGGTGAGAGAGTATCATTAAATTTTAGGGAGAATAAAAAGATGTTCTGGAAGGAGGTAAATAAAGTGCGTAAAACAAGGGAGCAAATGGGAACTTCAGTGAAGGGCGCAAATGGGGAGGTGATAACAAGTAGTGGTGATGTGAGAAGGAGATGGAGTGAGTATTTTGAAGGTTTGTTGAATGTGTTTGATGATAGAGTGGCAGATATAGGGTGTTTTGGTCGAGGTGGTGTGCAAAGTGAGAGGGTTAGGGAAAATGATTTGGTAAACAGAGAAGAGGTAGTAAAAGCTTTGCGGAAGATGAAAGCCGGCAAGGCAGCAGGTTTGGATGGTATTGCAGTGGAATTTATTAAAAAAGGGGGTGACTGTATTGTTGACTGGTTGGTAAGGTTATTTAATGTATGTATGACTCATGGTGAGGTGCCTGAGGATTGGCGGAATGCGTGCATAGTGCCATTGTACAAAGGCAAAGGGGATAAGAGTGAGTGCTCAAATTACAGAGGTATAAGTTTGTTGAGTATTCCTGGTAAATTATATGGGAGGGTATTGATTGAGAGGGTGAAGGCATGTACAGAGCATCAGATTGGGGAAGAGCAGTGTGGTTTCAGGAGTGGTAGAGGATGTGTGGATCAGGTGTTTGCTTTGAAGAATGTATGTGAGAAATACTTAGAAAAGCAAATGGATTTGTATGTAGCATTTATGGATCTGGAGAAGGCATATGATAGAGTTGATAGAGATGCTCTGGGGAAGGTATTAAGAATATATGATGTGGGAGGAAAGTTGTTAGAAGCAGTGAAAAGTTTTTATCGAGGATGTAAGGCATGTGTACGTGTAGGAAGAGAGGAGAGTGATTGGTTCTCAGTGAATATAGGTTTGCGGCAGGGGTGTGTGATGTCTCCATGGTTGTTTAATTTGTTTATGGATGGGGTTGTTAGGGAGGGAAATGCAAGAGTTTTGGAAAGAGGGAAAAGTATGAAGTCTGTTGGGGATTCTCAGAGAGAGCTTGGGAAGTGAGTTAGTTGTTGTTCGCTGATGATACAGCGCTGGTGGCTGATTCATGTGAGACACTGCAGAAGCTGGTGACTGAGTTTGGTAAAGTGTGTGGAAGAAGAAAGTTAAGAGTAAATGTGAATAAGAGCAAGGTTATTAGGTACAGTAGGGTTGAGGGTCAAGTCAATTGGGAGGTGAGTTTGAATGGAGAAAAAATGGAGGAAGTTAAGTGTTTTAGATATCTGGGAGTGGATCTGGCAGCGGATGGAACCATGGAAGAGGAAGTGGATCATAGGGTGGGGGAGGGGGCGAAAATTCTGGGGGCCTTGAAGAATGTGTGGAAGTCGAGAACATTATCTCGGAAAGCAAAAATGGGTATGTTTGAAGGAATAGTGGTTCCAACAATGTTGTATGGTTGCGAGGCTTGGGCTATGGATAGAGTTGTGCGCAGGAGGATGGTTGTGCTGGAAATGAGATGTTTGAGGACAATGTGTGGTGTAAGGTGGTTTGATCGAGTGAGTAACGTAAGGCTAAGAGAGATGTGTGGAAATAAAAAGAGCGTGGTTGAGAGAGCAGAAGAGGGTGTTTTGAAGTGGTTTGGGCACATGGAGAGAATGAGTGAGGAAAGATTGACCAAGAGGATATATGTGTCGGAGGTGGAGGGAACGAGAAGAGGGAGACCAAATTGGAGGTGGAAAGATGGAGTGAAAAAGATTTTGTGTGATCGGGGCCTGAACATGCAGGAGGGTGAAAGGAGGGCAAGGAATAGAGTGAATTGGAGCGATGTGGTATACCGGGGTTGACGTGCTGTCAGTGGATTGAATCAAGGTATGTGAAGCGTCTGGGGTAAACCATGGAAAGCTGTGTAGGTATGTACATTTGCGTGTTTGGACGTATGTATAAACATGTGTATGGGGCGGGGTTGGGCCATTTCTTTCGTCTGTTTCCTTGCGCTACCTCGCAAACGCGGGAGACAGCGACAAAGTATAATAAAAAAATAAAAAAAAATACATATATATATATATATATATATATATATATATATATATATATATATATATATATATATATATATATATGTATATATATATGTATATAGATAGATATATAGATATAGATATAAATATATGTAGACATTTCTCCTCTCCTCATTTATGTAGTACTTTGGTGCACTTGCTTTCTGAAGATGTTTATATAGTTTCATGATCTTGGCCCATCACTTATTCCTACTATAACCATAACATAAAATGATTATAAGATGCTAATCTATTCTTATCGTAAATATAACGAGTATCGGTGGTTGATACCTTTATCAATGTTTTCAAGATACAGATCATTATCTCTTCCATGTAACCAGAATTTAAAAATAGTCATGCTTGTATAAAGTAATTTTACTTACTTTTTCAACATATACATGCCCAAGCCCCTGTGAACAGAAAAAAATACTGGAGCAAACATTCCCCAGCTGCAGTGAATGGTTTAAATGCAGTAAGGAGTTTTTACTGGGAAAATGAGGCATGCACGTAGGTAGCAAGGAAAGTCCCTGTTAAGGATGTCAGTTCACCATGACTTTCATCCATATTTTATGTGAAGTGGTGAAGGAAGTAAATGTGTCTTGGAGCTATGGTTGGAACTGCAATATTACTGTTTGTAGATGACATGATTTAGATGGCAGCCTCCTGGGAGAAACTCTTGGAGTTTGAGTGTAATTTAGATAGGAGAGAAAGAATACTTGAGTGTAATTTTGATACGGGAGAAAGAATACTTCCCACACATTCCTCACGTGTCGTAGAAGACGACTAAAGGGGACGGGAGCGGGGGGCCAGAAACCCTCCCCTCCTTGTATTTAACTTTCTAAAAGGGGAAACAGAAGAAGATGTCAAGCGGGGAGTGCTCATCCTCCTCGAAGGCTCAGATTGGGATGTCTAAATGTGTGTGGATGTAACCAAGATGTGAAAAAAGGAGAGATAGGTAGTATGTTTGAGGAAAGGAACCTGGATGTTTTGGCTCTGAATGAAACGAAGCTCAAGGGTAAAGGGGAAGAGTGGTTTGGGAATGTCTTGGGAGTAAAGTCAGGGGTCAGTGAGAGGACAAGAGCAAGGGAAGGAGTAGCACTACTCCTGAAACAGGAGTTGTGGGAATATGTGATAGAGTGTAAGAAAGTAAATTGAAGATTGATATGGGTAAAACTGAAAGTTGATGGAGAGAGATGGGTGATTATTGGTTCATATGCACCTGAGCATAGGAAGAAAGATCATGAGAGGCAAGTGTTTTGGGAACAACTGAATGAGTGTGATAGTGGTTTTGATGCGCAAGACCGGGTTATAGTGATAGGTGATTTGAACGCAAAGGTGAGTAATGTGGCAGTTGAGGGTATAATTGGTATAAATGGAGCGTTCAGTGTTGTAAATAGAAATGGTGAAGAGCTTGTAGATTTATGTGCTGGAAAAAGGTCTGGTGATTGGGAATACCTGGTTTAAAAAGAGAGATATACATAAGTATACGTATGTATATAGGAGAGATGGCCAGAGAGCGTTATTCGATTACGTGTTAATTGATAGCCGCGCGAAAGACAGACTTCTGGATATTAATGTGCTGAGAGGTGCAACTGGAGGGACGTCTGATCATTATCTTGTGGAAGCGAAGGTGAAGATTTGTAGGGATTTTCAAAAAAGAGGAGAGAATGTTGGGGTGAAGAGAGTGGTGAGAGTAAGTGAGCATGGGAAGGAGATTTGTGTGAGGAAGTACAAGGAGAGACTGAGTACAAAATGGAAAAAGGTGAGAACAAAGGAGGTAAGGTGAGTGGGGGAGGAATGGGATGTATTCAGAGAAGCAGTGATGGCTTGCGCAAAAGATGCTTGTGACATGAGAAGCGTGGGAGGTGGGTTGATTAGAAAGGGTAGTGAGTGGTGGGATGAAGAAGTAAGATTATTAGTGATAGGGAAGAGGGAAGCTTTTGGACGATTTTTGCAGGGAAAAAATGCAAATGAGTGGGAGATGTATAAAAGAAAGAGGCAGCAGTTCAAGAGGTGAAAAAGAGGGCAAATGAGAGTTGGGGTGAGAGAATATCATTAAATTTTAGGGAGAATAAGAAGATGTTTTGGAAGGAGGTAAATAAAGTGCGTAAGACAAGGGAGCAAATGGGAACTTCAGTGAATGCGGCTAATGGAGAGGTGAAAACAAGTAGTGGTGATGTGAGGAGATGGAGTGAGTATTTTGAGGGCTTGTTGAATGTTTTTGATGATAGAGTGGCAGATATAGGGTGTTTTGGTCGAGGTGATGTGCAAAGTGAGATGGTTAGGGAAAATGATTTGGTAAACAGAGAAAAAGTAGTAAAAGCTCTGCGGATGATGAAAGCCGGCAAGGCAGCAGGTTTGTATGGTATTGTAGTGAAATTTATTAAAAAAGGGGGTGACTGTATTGTTGACTGGTTGGTAAGGTTATTTAATATATTTATGATTCATGGTGAGGTGCCTGAGGATTGGCGGAATGCTTGCATAGTGCCATTGTACAAAGGCAAATGGGATAAGAGTTAGTGCTCAAATTACAGTGCTAAAAGTTTGTTGAGTATTCCTTGTAAATTGTATGGGAGGGTATAGATTGAGAGGGTGAAGGCATGTACAGAGCATCAGACTAGGGAAGAGCAATGTGGCTTCGGAAGTGGTAGAGGATGTGTGGAACATGTGTTTCCTTTGAAGAATGTATGTGAGAAATACTTAGAAAAGCAAATGGATTTGTATGTAGCATTTATGGATCTGGAGAAGGCATATGATAGAGTTGATAGAGATGCTCTGTGGAAGGTATTAAGAATATATGGTGTGGGAGGCAAGTTGTTAGAAGCAGTGAAAAGTTTTTATCGAGGATGTAAGGCATGTGTACGTGTAGGAAGAGAGGAGAGTGATTGGTTCTCAGTGAATGTAGGCTTGCGACAGGGGTGTGTGATGTCTCCATGGTTGTTTAATTTGTTTATGGATGGGGTTGTTAGGGAGGTAAATGCAAGAGTTTTGGAAAGAGGGGCAAGTATGATGTCTGTTGTGGATGACAGAGCTTGGGAAGTGAGTCAGTTGTTGTTCGCTGATGATACAGCGCTGGTGGCTGATTCATGTGAGAAACTGCAGAAGCTGGTGACTGAGTTTGGTAAAGTGTGTGAAAGAAGAAAGTTAAGAGTAAATGTGTATAAGAGCAAGGTAATTAGGGACAGTAGGGTTGAGGGTCAAGTCAATTGGGAGGTAGGTTTGAATGGAGAGAAACTGGAGGAAGTAAAGTGTTTTAGAATTCTGGGAGTGGATCTGGCAGCGGATGGAACCATGGAAGCGGAAGTAGATCATTGGGTGGGGGAGGGGGCGAAAATCCTGGGAGCCTTGAAGAATGTGTGGAAGTCGAGAACATTATCTCGGAAAGCAGAAATTGGTATGTTTGAAGGAACAGTGGTTCCAACAATGTTGTATGGTTGCGAGGCGTGGGCTATGGATAGAGTTGTGCGCAGGAGGATGGATGTGCTGGAAATGAGATATTTGAGGACAATGTGTAGTGTGAGGTGGTTTGATCGAGTAAGTGACGTAAGGGTAAGAGAGATGTGTGGAAATAAAAAGAGCGTGGTTAAGAGAGCAGAAGAGGGTGTTTTGAAATGGTTTGGGCACATGGAGAGAATGAGTGAGGAAAGATTGACCAAGAGGATATATGTGTCGGAGGTGGAGGGAACGAGGAGAAGTGGGAGACCAAATTGGAGGTGGAAAGATGGAGTGAAAAAGATTTTGTGTGATCGGGGCCTGAATATGCAGGAGGGTGAAAGGAGGGCAAGGAATAGAGTGAATTGGATAGATGTGGTATACCGGGGTTGACGTGCTGTCAGTGGATTGAATCAGGGCATGTGAAGCGCCTGGGGTAAACCATGGAAAGCTGTGTAGGTATGTATATTTGCGTGTGTGGACGTATGTATATACATGTGTATTGGGGGTGGGTTGGGCCATTTCTTTCGTCTGTTTCCTTGCGCTACCTCGCAAACGCGGGAGACAGCAAGAAAGCAAAAATATATATATATATATATATATATATATATATATATATATATATATATATATATATATATATATATATATATATATATATATATATATAAGCTCTGCGGAAGATGAAATCCGGGAAGGCAGCAGGTTTGGATGGTATTGCAGTGGAATTTAGTAAAAATGGGGGTGACTATACTGTTGACTGGTTGGTAAGGTTATTTAATGTATGTATGATTCATGGTGAGGTGCCTGAGGATTGGCGGAATGCTTGCCTAGTGCCATATTACAAAGGCAAAGGGGATAAGAGTGTGTGCTCAAATTACAGAGGTATAAGTTTGTTGAGTATTCCAGGTAAATTATATGGGACGATATTGATTGAGAGGGTAAAGGCATGTACAGAGCATCAGATTGGGGAAGAGCAGTGTGGCTTCGGAAGTGGTAGAGGATGTGTGGATCAGGTGTTTGCTTTGAAGAATGTATGTGAGAAAAACTTAGAAAAGAAAGTGGATTTGTATGTAGCATTTATGGATCTGGAGAAGGCATATGATAGAGTTGATATAGATGCTCTATGGAAGGTATTAAAAATATATGATGTGGGAGGCAAGTTTTTAAAAGCAGTGAAAACTTTTTATCGATGATGTAAGGCATGTGTACGTGTAGGAAGAGAGGAAAGTGATTGGTTCTCAGTGAATGTAGGTTTGCGGCAGGAGTGTGTGATGTCTCCAAGGTTGTTTAATTTGTTCATGAATGGGGTTTTTAGGGAGGTGAATGCAAGACTTTTGGAAAGAGGGGCAAGTATGAAGTCTGTTGTGGATGAGAGAGCTTGGGAAGTGAGTCAGTTGTTGTTCGCTGATGATACAGCGCTGGTGGCTGTTTCATGTGAGAAACTGCAGAAGCTGGTATCTGAGTTTGGTAAAGTGTGTGAAAGAAGAAAGTTGAGAGTAAATGTGAATAAGAGTAAGGTTATTAGGTACAGTAGGGTTAAGGGTCAAGTCAATTGGTAGGTGTTTGAACGGAGAAAAACTGGAGGAAGTAAAGTGTTTTAGATATCTGGGAGTGGATCTGGCAGGGGATGGAACCATGGAAGCGGAAGTGAATCATAGGGTGGGGTAGGGGGCGAAAATTCTGGGTGCCTTGAAGAATGTTTGGAAGTCGAGAACATTATCTCGGAAAGCAAAGGTGGGTATGTGTGAAGGAATAGTGGTTCCAAAAATGTTGTATGCTTGCGAAGCGTGGGCTATGGATAGAGTTGTATGCAGGAGGGTGGATATGCTGGAAATGAGATGTTTCAGGACAATATGTGGTGTGAGGTGGTTTGATTGAGTAAGTAATGTAAGGGTAAAAGAGATGTGTGGAAATAAGAAGAGTTTGGTTGAGAGAACAGAAGAGGGTGTTTTGAAATGGTTTGGTCACTTGGAGAGAATGAGTGAGGAAAGATTGACCAAGATGATATATTTGTCAGAGGTGGAGGGAACGAGGAGAAGTGGGAGACCAAATTTTAGGTGGAAAGATTGAGTGTAAAAGATTTTGAGTGATCGTGGCCTTAACATGCAGGAGGGTGAAAAGCGTGCAAGGAATAGAGTGAATTGGAACGATGTGGTATACCGGGGTCGACCATGCTGTCAACGGATTGAACCAGGGCATATGAGGCGTCTAGGGTAAGGCATGGAAAGTTCTGTGGGGCCTGGATGTGGAAAGGGAGCTGTGGTTTCGGTGCATTATTACATGACAGCTAGAGACTGAGTGTGAACGATTGGGTCCTTTGTTGTCTTTTCCTAGCGCTACCTCACGCACATGAGGGGGTAGGGGATTGTTATTCCATGTGTGGCGGGGTGGCGATGGGAATAAATAAAGGGAGACAGTATGAATTATGTACATGTGTATATATAGGTATGTCTGTGTGTGTATATATATGTGTACATTGAGATGTATAGGTACGTATATTTGCGTGTTTGGTCGTGTATTTATATACATGTGTATGTGGGTGGGTTCGGCCATTCTTTCGTCTGTTTCCTTGCCCTACCTTGCTAACGCGGGAGACAGCGACCAAGCAAAATAGATAAATAGATAAATATATTTCCATGTACCTGCCGTCACTTATACAATGAAACAACGATGTGGTGATCATGAGTGAAGAATCAATGTTGCTGATGTCTGGGTTTCTCATGATAATCTGTGTATATCTCATTACACAGGAGGCTCCTGTGGGCTCATCATTACACCAACTCACACAACGCTCCGTGTTTCACTTCGACCTCCCCCGCGCCATTAGGGATACAATAGATGGGAAATATGCTGCCGTCACCAGCTTTGTATCCCTGACGAGCGTTATGAACGATATATTCTCAAAGGTAAGTAGTTCGTTTGTTTTCACGATGGATTGCAATTCATAATTCCCTTACTGATAAGAATATAAACTCCGCAGTGTAGCGAATAGCTTTGCTGACCGTGATGGTATCGAACCCATGGATTCATATCCTGGTTGCAGCCGTCGATCCACAATCGACCCCTCAGTTCATCTTTGCTTCGGGGTTTATCGATAACCTGGGTTATGCTAGCATATGTTTATTTGTTTATAATCATCCCATAACCAGCTTCTAGGAAAGTTTGTTGGTATACTCTGGACCTTTCTAATGTCTGCTTGGTCGCAACGGTGCGCTGCTTCTAGTAGTAAGAATATGAATACTCACTTGCAGAGAAAACTTTTTTTGATAAACATTGATTATAGAAAAATAACCTCACAAAAGGTAACTTTTTCCCCATAATGTAACCCCGAATAGGCGGAGTTCATGCTAGTGCGATCATCATATCTCTCTCTCTCTCTCTCTCTCTCTCTCTCTCTCTCTCTCTCTCTCTCTACGTGTATTAACTGCTATTCTTATCATTATAGTCATACTTTATAGCTCTCTCCCGCGTTAGCAAGGTAGTGCAAGGAAACAGACGAAAGAATGGCCCAACTCACCCACATATATATATATATATATATATATATATATATATATATATATATATATATATATATATATATATATATATATATATATATATATATATATATATATATATATATATATATATATATATATCTTTCTTTCTTTCTTTTAAACTATTCGCCATTTCCCGCGTTAGCGAGGTAGCGCCAGGAACAGAGGACTGAGCCCCTTTTGGAACATCCTCACCTGGCCCCCCCCTGTTCCTTCTTTTGGAGAAAAAAAAAAAAAACGAGAGGGGAGGATTTCCAGCCCCCCGCTCCCTCCCCTTTTAGTCGCCTTCTACGACACGCAGGGAATACGTGGGAAGTATTCTTAATCCCCTATCCCCAGGGATATATATATATATATATATATATATATATATATATATATATATATATATATATATATATATATATATATGTATATATATATATATATATATATATATTATCCCCAGATATATACACGCCCACACACGCATATATACATACCTATACATTTCAACGTATATATGTATATGCATACACAGACATACATATATACACATGCATATATTCATACTAGCTGCCTTCATCCATTCCTGTCGCCACCCCTCCCTCCCCCCGCGCGCGTGCGAGATAGCGCTAGGAAAAGACAACAAAGGCCATATTCGTTCACACCCAGTCTCTAGTTGTCATATATAATGCACCGAAATCACAGCTCCCTTTCCACATCCAGGACACACAAAACTTTCCTTGGTCTACCCCAGCCGCTTCACATGCACTGATTCAATCCATTGACAGCACCTCGACCCCGGTATACCACATTCTTCCAATTCACTCTAATAACTACACGCCTTTCACCCTCCTGTATGTTCAGGCCCCGCTTGCTAAAGATCCTTTTCACTTCATCCTTCCACCTCCATTTTGGTCTCCCACTTCTCGTTCCCTCGACCTCTGACACATATATCCTCTTTGTCACTCTTTCCTTACCCATACTGTCCATGTGACCAAACCATTTCAACACATCCTCTTCTGCTCTCTCATCCACGCTCATTTTATTACCAAACATTTCTTTTACCCTTTCATTACTTACTCGATTAAACCACCTCACACCATATATTGTACCCAAACATCTCATTTCCAACACATCCAACTTTCTCCGCACAACTCTATCTATAGCCCACGCCTCGCAATCATATAGCATTGTTGGAACCACTATTCCTTCAAACATACCCATTTTTGCTCTCCGTATAACGTTCTCGCCTTCCACACATTTTTCAACGCTCCCAGAACCTTCGCCCCTTCCCCCATCCTGTGACTCACTTCCTCTTCCATGGTTCCATCCGCTACTAAATCCACTCCCAGATATCTGAAACACTTCGCTTCCTCGAATTTTTCTCCATTCAGATTTACCTCTCAATTGACTTGTCCCTCAACCCTACTGTACCTAATATCCTTGCTCTTATTCAATCTTACTCTCAGCTTTCTTCTTTCACACATCCCTCCAAACTCAGTCACCACCTACTGCAGTTTCTCACCCGAATTAAAAACCAGCGCTGTATCATCAGCGAACAACAAATGACTCACTTCCCAAGACCTCTCTTCCACAACAGAATGCACACTTGCCCCTAAATTCTTGCATTCACCTATCTAACAACCCAATCCATAAAAAGATTAA
Source organism: Panulirus ornatus (assembly GCF_036320965.1). Classification (NCBI taxonomy): domain Eukaryota; kingdom Metazoa; phylum Arthropoda; class Malacostraca; order Decapoda; family Palinuridae; genus Panulirus; species Panulirus ornatus. The sequence goes on along the minus strand of NC_092289.1, from coordinate 10,718,630 downwards.
ACAACCATGAAGACATCACGCACCCTTCCCGCAAACCTACATTCACTGGGAGCCAATCACTTTCCTCTCTTCCTACTAGCACGCATGCCTTACATCCTCGATGAAAACATTTCACTACTTCTGCCAACTTATCCACCACACCAAACACTCGAAATACCTCTCACAGAGCATCTTTATCAACTCTGTCATATGCCTTCTCCAGATCCATAAATGCTGCATACAAATCCATTTGTGTTTCTAAGTATTTCTCACATACGTTCTTCAAAGAAAACACCTGATCCACACATCCTCTACCACCTCTGAAATAAACTGCTCTTCCCCAGTCTGATGCTTTGTACATGTCTTCACCCTCTCAGTCAATACCCTCCCATATAATCTCCCAGGGATACTCAAAAAACGTATGCCTCTATAATTTCAACACTCGCCTTTATCCCCTTCGTCTCTGTACAATGGCACTATGGATGCATTCCGCCAATCCTCGGGCACTTCACAATGAGCCATACATACATCGAATTTCCTTACCAACCAGTCAACAAAACAGTCACCCCCTTTTTAATAGATTCCACTGCAATACCATCCAAACCCGCCACCTTGCCGGCTTTTGTCTTCCACAAAGCTTTCACTACCTTCTTCTCTGTTTAATAAACCATTCTCAATGACCCTCTCACTTTGTATACCCTATATCTGCCACTCTATCATCAAACACATTCAACAAACCTTCAAAACATCCACTCCCTCTCCTTCTCACTTCATCACTACTTGTTGTTACTTCCCCACTGGTCCCCTTCACCGACGTTCCCATTTGTAGTCTTATCTTACCCACTTTATTTACCTCCTTCCCAAACATCTTTTTATTCTCTCTAAAACTTAACGATACTCTCTCACCCCAACTCTTAGGGGCCCTCTTTTTATCAATTTGCACCTTTCTCTTGACCTCTTACCTCTTTCTTACATACAACTCCCAGTCTTTTGCAATATTTCCCCGCAGAAATCATCCAAAAGCCTCTCTGTTCTCTTTCCCTACTCGCTACCCTATATGATATGCATACCTCCCACCTTTCTCATGCCGCAAGGATCTTTTGTGCAAGCCATCACTGCTTTCGTAAATAAATCCCATTCCTCCCCACCCCTCTCCAATTATGTCATTTGCTATCATCTGTTTCTACCCTGGTACTTCTCACACATGTCTCCTTTCCAAGCTCACTTACTCTCACAAATCTCTTCTCCCCAACCTTCTCTCTTCTTTTCTGTACACATCTGCAAATCTTCACCCTCCAGTCGCCCCCCTTAGCACATTAACATCCAAAAGCCTTTCGTTCACGCGCCTATCAATTAACAAGTAATCAAATAACGCTCTCTGGCTATCTCTCCGACTTACCTACGTATATTTATGTATCTCTCTTTTTAATCTAGGTATTCCCAATCGCCAGTCCTTTTTCAGCAAACAAATCTACAAACTCTTCACCATTTCCATTTACAACACTGAACACCCCATGTACACCAATCATTCACTCAACTGGCACATTACTCACCTTTGCATTCAAATCACCCATCACTATAACCAGCTCTCCTGCGTCAAAGCTGTTAACACACTCAAGCAGCTGTTCCCAAAACACTTGCCTCTCGTGATCTTTCTTCTCAAGACCTGGTGCATAGGCACATATAATCACCAATCTCTCTCCATCTACTTTCAGGTTTACCCATATCAATCTACAATTTACTTTCTTAAACTCAATCACAGAATCCCACAACTCCTGCTTCAGGAGCACTACTACTCCTTCCTTTG
>NC_092289.1:10662235-10716744 GCF_036320965.1 Panulirus ornatus | reverse complement strand
GGGTGTTAATGTGGTGAAAGGTGCAACTGGGGGATGTCTGATCATTATCTTGAGGAGGTAAAGGTGAAGATTTGTAGAGGTTTCATTAAAGAAGAGAGAATGTTTGGGTGAAGAGAGTGGTGAGAGTAAGTGAGCTTGGAAAAGTGACTCTTGTGAGGAAGTACTAGGAGAGACTGAGTGCAAAATGGTGAAAGGTGAGAGCAAAGAAGGTAAGGGCAGTTGGGGAGGAATGGGATGTATTTAGGGAAGCAGTGATGGCTTGCGCAAAAGAAACTTGTTAGTTGTGGCATGAGAAGCGTGGGAAGTGGGCAGACTAGAAAGAGTAGTGAGTTTTGGGATAAAGAAGTAAGATTATTAGTGAAAGAGAAAAGAAAGGCATTTGGACATTTTTGCAGGGTAATAGTGCAAATGACTGGGAGATTTATAAAAGAAAGAGGCAGGAGGTCGAGAGAAAAGTCCAAGAGGTAAAAACCAGACAGATTAGAGCTGGGGTGAGAGAGGATAATAAAAAGATGTTTGGAAGGAGGTAATTAAAGTGCGTAAGACAAGAGAACAAATGTGAACATCGGTGAAGGGGGCTAATGGGGAGGTAATAACAAGTAGTGATGATGTGAAAACGAGATGGAGTGAGTATTCTGAAGGTTTGTTGAATGTGTCAGATGGTATACTGGCAGATATAGGGTGTCTTGGTCGAACTGGAGTGCGAAGTGAGAGATTTAGGGAGAATGATTTGGTAAACGGAGAAGAGTTAGTGAAAGCTTTGCGGAAGATGAAAGCCTGAAAGGCGGTGGGTTTGGATTTATAAAAAGGGAGTGACTGTGTTGTTGACTGGTTGGTAAGGATGTTTAATGTATGTATGGCTCATGGTGAGGTGTCTGAGGATTGACGGAATGCATGAATAGTACCATTGTACGAAGACAGAGGAGATAAAGGTGAGTGTTCAAATTAAAGGTATTAGTCTGTTGAGTATTTCTGGGAAATTAGATGGGAGGGTATTGATTGAGAGCATCAGTTTGGGGAAGAGCAGTGTGGTTTCAGAAGTGGTAGAGAATGTTTTGATCAGGTGTTTGCTTTGAAGGATGTATGTGAGAAATACTTAGAAAAACAAATGGATTTGTATGGGGCATTTATGGATCTGGAGAAGGCATATGATACAGATGATAGAGATGCTCTGCGGAAGGTATCATCAATATATGCTAGAAGCAGTGAAAAGTTTTTATCGAGGATGTAAGGCATGTGTTCGAGTAGGATGAGAGGGCCTGGGAAGTGAGTCACCTGTTGTTCGCTGATGATACAGCGCTGGTCGTTGATTCGGGTGAGAAACTGGAGAAACTGGTGACTGAGTTTAGTAAAGTGTGTGAAAGAAGAATGGTGAGAGTAAATGTGAATAAGAGCAAGGCTATTAAGTACGGTAGGGTTGAGGGACAAATCAAATGGGAGGTAAATTTGAATGGAGAAAGATTGGAGGAAGTGAAGTGTTTTAGATGTCTTGGAATGGATTTGGCAGCGGATGGAAACATGGAAAATGAAGTGAGTCTTAGGATGGGGGAGAGGGCGAAATTTCTGGGAGCGTTGAAAAATGTGTGAAGGCGAGAACATTATCTAGGAAATCAGAAACTGGTATGTTTAAAGGAATAGTGGTTCCAACAATTCTGTATGGTTGCAAGGCGTGGGCTATAAATAGGGTTGTGCAAAGGAGGTTGGATGTGTTGGAAATGAGATGTTTGAGGACAAGATGTTGTGTGAGGTAGTTTGATCGAGTAAGCAATGAAAAGGTAAGAGATATGTGTGGTAATAAAAAGAGTGTGGTTGAGAGAACAGAAGAGGATGTGTTGAAATGGTTTGGTCACATGGAGGGAATGAGTACGAAAGATTGACAAAGAGGATATATGTGTCAGAGGTGGAGGGAACGAGGAGAAGTGGAAGACCAAAGTGGAGGTGGAAGGATGGAGTGAAAAATATTGTGAGCGATCGGGGCCTGAACATGCAGGAGGGTGAAAGGCGTGCAAGGAATAAACTGAATTGAAACGTGCTGTCAATGGACTGAACCAGGGCATGTTAAGCGTCTTGGGTAAACCATGGAGAGTTTTGTAGGGAATGGATGTAGAAAGGGAGCTGTGGTTTTGGTGCATTATACATGAGAGGTAGAGACTGAGCTATGAACGAATGTGGCCTTTGTTGTCACTTCCTTGCGCTTCCTCACACACGTGCGGAGTTGTCATTTCATGTGTGACGGGGTGAAAACGGGAATGAACAAAGGCAACAAGTATGAAATATGCGCAGGTTTGTATATGTATATGTCTGTGTATGTATAATTACGTATATTTATATATATATAGGTATGTATATGTGCATGTTTGGACGTGCATGTATATACATTTGTATATGGTTGGGTTGGGCCATTACTTCGTCTGTTTCCTTGCGCTACCTCGCTAACGCATAACAGAGCGACAAAGTACAATGAATAAATGAAATATATATATATATATATATATATATATATATATATATATATATATATATATATATATATATATATATACGCTACCTCGCTAACGCAGGAGACAGCGACAAAGCAAATGGAAAAAAAAAAAAATATATATATATATAAGAGTAAATGTGAATAAGAGCAAGGTTATTAGGTACAGTAGGGTTGAGGGTCAAGTCAATTGGGAAGTGAGTTTGAATGGAGAAAAACTGGAGGAAGTGAAGTGTTTTAGATATCTGGGAGTGGATCTGGCAGCGGATGGAACCATGGAAGCGGAAGTGGATCATAGGGTGGGGGAGGGGGCGAAAATTCTGGGGGCCTTGAAGAATGTGTGGAAGTCGAGAACATTATCTCGGAAAGCAAAAATGGGTATGTTTGAAGGAATAGTGGTTCCAACAATGTTGTATGGTTGCGAGGCGTGGGCTATGGATAGAGTTGTGCGCAGGAGGATGGATGTGCTGGAAATGAGATGTTTGAGGACAATGTGTGGTGTGAGGTGGTTTGATCGAGTGAGTAACGTAAGGGTATGAGAGATGTGTGGAAATAAAAAGAGCGTGGTTGAGAGAGCAGAAGAGGGTGTTTTGAAGTGGTTTGGGCACATGGAGAGAATGAGTGAGGAAAGATTGACCAAGAGGATATATGTGTCGGAGGTGGAGGGAACGAGGAGAAGAGGGAGACCAAATTGGAGTTGGAAAGATGGACTGAAAAAGATTTTGTGTGATCGGGGCCTGAACATGCAGGAGGGTGAAAGGAGGGCAAGGAATAGAGTGAATTGGAGCGATGTGGTATACCGGGGTTGACGTGCTGTCAGTGGATTGAATCAAGGCATGTGAAGCGTCTGGGGTAAACCATGGAAAGCTGTGTAGGTATGTATATTTGCGTGTGTGGACGTATGTATATACATGTGTATGGGGGGGGGGCCATTTCTTTCGTCTGTTTCCTTGCGCTACCTCGCAAACGCGGGAGACAGCGACGAAGTGTAAAAGAAAAAAAAAAAAATATATATATATATATATATATATATATATATATATATATATATATATATATATATATATATATATATTTATTTATTTACTTATTTATTTATATTTATTTAACTATTTTGCTTTGTCGCTATCTCCAGCGTTTGCGAGGTAGTGCAAGGAAACAGACGAAAGAAAAGGGCCAACCTACCCCCCTACCCATGTATATACATACACGTCCACCCACACAAATATACATACCTATACATCTCAGTGTACACATATATATACAGACACACAGACTCATACATATATACACATGTACATAATTCATACTGTCTGCCTTTATTCATTCCCATCGCCACCTCGCCACACATGGAATGATATCCCACTTCCCCCTCATGTGTGCGAGGTAGGGATAGGAAAAGACAACAAAGGCCCCATTCGTTCACACTCAGTCTCTAGCTATCATGTAATAATGCCAGAAACCACAGCTCCCTTTGCACATCCAGGCCCCACAGAACTTTCCGTGGTTTACCCCAGACGCTTCACATGCCTTGATTCAATCCAGTGACAGCATGTCGATTCCGGTATATCACATCGATCCAATTCACTCTATTCCTTGTCAGCCTTTCACCCTCCTGCATGTTCAGGCCCCGATCACTCAAAATCTTTTCACTCAATCTTTCCACCTCCAATTTGGTCTCCCACTTCTCCTCGTTCCCTCAACATCCGACACATATATCCTCTTGGTCAATCTTTCCCCACTCATTCTCTCCATGAGACCAAACCATTTCAAAACACAATCTTCTGCTCTCTCAACCACGCTCTTTTTATTTCCACACATCTCTCTTAACCTTACATTACTTACTCGATCAAACCACCTCACACCACATATTGTCCTCAAACATCTCATTTCCAGCACATACACCCTCCTGCTCACAACTTTATCTATAGCCCACGCCTCGAAACCATACAACACTGTTGGAACCACTGTTCCTTCAAACATACCCATTTTTGCTTTCCGAGATAATGTTCTCGACTTCCAAACATTCTTCAAGGCTCCCAGAATTTTCGCCCCCTCCCCCACCCTATGATGCACTTCCGCTTCCATGGTTCCATCCGCTGCAAGATCCACTCCCAGATATCTAAAACACTTTACTTCCTCCGCTTTTCTCCACTCGAACTTACCTCCCAATTGACTTGACCCTCAACTCTACTGTACCTTATAACCTTGCTCTTATTCACATTTACTCTAAATTTTCTTCTTTCACACACTTTACCAAAATCAGTCACCAGCTTCTGCAGTTTCTCACATGAATCAGCCACCTGCGCTGTATCACCAGCGAACAACAACTGACTCACTTCCCAAGCTCTCTCATCCACAACAGACTGCATACTTGCCCCTCTTTCCAACTCTTGCATTCACCTCCCTAACAACCCCATCCATAAACAAATTAAACAACGATGGAGACATCACACATCCCCTGCCGCAAACCGACATTCACTGAGAACCAATCACTTTCCTCTCTTCCTACACGTACACATGCCTTACATCCTCGAAAAAATCTTTTCACTGCTTCTAACAACTTGCCTCCCCCATCATATATTCTTAATACCCCCACCATATATACTTAGTACAGAGCATCTCTATGAACTCTGTCATATGCCTTCTCCAGATCCATCAATGCTACATACAAATCCATTTGCTTTTTTAAGTATTTCTCACATACATTCTTCAAAGCAAACACCTGATCCACACATCCTCTACCACTTCTCAAACCACACTGTTCTCCCCGAATCTGATGCTCTGTACATGCCTTCACCCTCTCATTCAATACCCTCCCATGTAATTTACCAGGAATACTCAACAAACTTATACCTCTAATTTGAGCACTCACTCTTATCCTCTTTGCCTTTGTACAATGGCACTATGCAAGCATTCCGCCAATCCTCAGGCACCTCACCATGAATCATACATACATTAAATAACCTTACCAACCAGTCAACGATACAGTTATCCCCTATTTTAATAAATTCCACTACAATAAAATCCAAACCTGCTGCCTTGCCGGCTTTCATCTTCCGCAAAGCTTTTACTACCTCTTCTATGTTTACGAAATCATTTTCCCTAACCCTCTCACTTTGCACACCACCTCGACCAAACACCCTATATCTGCTACTCTATCATCAAACACATTCAACAAACCTTCAAAATACTCACTCCATCTCCTTGTCACATCACCACTACTTGTTATCACCTCCCCATTAGCCCCCTTCACTGAAGTTCCCATTTGCTTCCTTGTCTTACGCACTTTATTTACCTCCTTCCAGAATATCTTTTTATTTTCCCAAAAATTTAGTTATACTCTCTCATCCAAACTCTTATTTGCCCTCTTTTTCACCTCTTGCACGTTTCTCTTGACCTCCTGTCTCTTTCCTTTATACGTCTTTCACTCATTTGCATTTTTTCCCTTCAAAAATCGTCCAATGCCTCTCTCTTCTCTTTCACTAATAATCTTACTTCTTCATCCCACCACTCACTACCCTTTCTAATCAACCCACCTTCCACGCTTCTCATGCCACTAGCATCTTTTGCGCAAGCCATCACTGCTTCCCTAAATTCATCCCATTCCTCCCCAACTCCCATTACTTCCATTGTTCTTACCTTTTTCCATTCTGTACTCACTGTCTCCTGGTACATCCTCACACAAGTTTCCTTCCTAATGTCCCTTACTCTCAGCACCCTCTTCACCCCAACATTCTCTCTTCTTTTCTGAAAACCCTTACAAATCTTCACCTTTGCCGCCACAAGATTATGATCCGACATCCCTCCAGTTGCACCTCTCAGCACATTAACATCCAAAAGTCTCTCTTTCGCGAGCCTGTCAATTAACACGTAATCCAATAACGCTCTATGGCCATCTCTCCTACTTTCATACGTATGCTTATGTATATCTCGCTTTTTTAACCAGGTATCCAATCACTAGCCCTTTTTCAGCACATGAATCTACAATATATATATATATATATATTTTTTTTTTTTTTATACATCGTCGCTGTCTCCCGCGTTTGCGAGGTAGCGCAAGGAAACAGACGAAAGAAATGGCCCAACCCCCCCATACACATGTACATACACACGTCCACACACGCAAATATACATACCTACACAGCTTTCCATGGTTTACCCCGGACGCTTCACATGCCTTGATTCAATCCACTGACAGCACGTCAACCCCTGTATACCACATCGCTCCAATTCACTCTATTCCTTGCCCTCCTTTCACCCTCCTGCATGTTCAGGCCCCGATCACACAAAATCCTTTTCACTCCATCTTTCCACCTCCAATTTGGTCTCCCTCTTCTCCTCGTTCCCTCCACCTCCGACACATATATCCTCTTGGTCAATCTTTCCTCACTCATTCTCTCCATGTGCCCAAACCATTTCAAAACACCCTCTTCTGCTCTCTCAACCACGCTCTTTTTATTTCCACACATCTCTCTTACCCTTACGTTACTTACTCGATCAAACCACCTCACACCACACATTGTCCTCAAACATCTCATTTCCAGCACATCCATCCTCCTGCGAACAACTCTATCCATAGCCCACGCCTCGCAACCATACAACATTGTTGGAACCACTATTCCTTCAAACATACCCATTTTTGCTTTCCGGGATAATGTTCTCAACTTCCACACATTTTTCAAGGCTCCCAAAATTTTCGCCCCCTCCCCCACCCTATGATCCACTTCCGCTTCCATGGTTCCATCCGCTGACAGATCCACTCCCAGATATCTAAAACACTTCACTTCCTCCAGTTTTTCTCCATTCAAACTCACCTCCCAATTGACTTATTATATATATATATATATATATATATATATATATATATATATATATATATTTTTTTTTTTTTTTCAAACTATTCGCCATTTCCCGCGTTAGCGAGGTAGCGTTAAGAACAGAGAACTGGGCCATTGAGGGAATATCCTCACCTGGCCCCCTTCCTCTGTTCCTTCTTTTGGAAAATTAAAAAAAAAATTGAGAGGGGAGGATTTCCAGCCCCCCGCTCCCTTCCCTTTTAGTCGCCTTCTACGACACGCAGGGAATACGTGGGAAGTATTCTTTCTCCCCTATCCCCAGGGAATATATATATATATATTATATATATATATATATATATATATATATATATATATATATATATATATTCTATTATATATATACATACATATATGAATATACATATATATATATATTATATATATAATATATATATATATATATATATATATATATCATAGAACATACAAACCTTCAACAGCCAGGATCGAGCCCGAGACCCCTGTGCAAGAGGCAGGCATGCTAACCGCTAGGCTATGGGCCTGGCTAATAGGAAACAACTATTCGAATACTAAGTACTCGAATACCCTTCATCTCACAATGGTGAGCAACGGGGTCTATACCGGTTATTTCCCAACAGACACACATAGCCAGGTGGTAGCGTTTTACCGAACCTAACTGTACAACGCGGAGGTATATGAATACGAATAAAGTGCATATGAACGCGCACCTTCATAGAACATACAAACCTCCAACAGCCAGGATCGAACCCGGACCCCTGTGCAAGAGGCAGGCATGCTAACCGCTAGGCTATGGGCCTGGCTAATAGGAAACAACTGTTGGAGGTTTGTATGTTCTATGAAGGTGCGCGTTCATATGTACTTTATTCGTATTCATATACCTCCGCGTTGTACAGTTAGGTTCGGTAAAACGCTATCAGCTGGCTATTTGCGCCTGTTGGGAAATAACCGGTATAGACCCCGTTGCTCACCATTGTGAGACGAAGGGTATTCGAGTACTTAGTATTCGAATAGTGTTTCTATTAGCCAGGCCCATAGCCTAGCGGTTAGCATGCCTGCCTCTTGCACAGGGGTCCCGGGTTCGATCCTGGCTGTTGGAGGTTTGTATGTTCTATGAAGGTGCGCGTTCATATGCACTTTATTCGTATATATATATATATATATATTATATATATATATATACATATTGTCCCTGGGGATAGGGGAGAAAGAATACTTCCAACGTATTCCCCGCGTGTCGTATAAGGCGACTAAAAGGGAGGGAGCTGGGGGCTGGAAATCCTCCCCTCTCAATATTTTTTTTTTTCTTTTTTTTTTTTTAATTTTCCAAAAGAAGGAACAGAGAAGGGGCCAGGTGAGGATATTCCGTCAAAGTCCAGTTCTCTGTTGTTAACGCTACCTCGCTAACGCGGGAGATGGTGAATAGTTTGAAAGAATATATATATGGATTTGTATGTAGCATTTATGGATCTGGAGAAGGCATATGATAGAGTTGATAGAGATGCTTTGTGGAAGGTATTAAGAATATATGGTGTGGGAGGCAAGTTGTTAGAAGCAGTGAAAAGTTTTTATCGAGGATGTAAGGCATGTGTACGTGTAGGAAGAGAGGAAAGTGATTGGTTCTCAGTGAATGTAGGTTTGCGGCAGGGGTGTGTGATGTCTCCATGGTTGTTTAATTTGTTTATGGATGGGGTTGTTAGGGAGGTGAATGCAAGAGTTTTGGAAAGAGGGGCAAGTCAATTGGGAGGTGAGTTTGAATGGAGAAAAACTGGAGGAAGTGAAGTGTTTTAGATATCTGGGAGTGGATCTGGCAGCGGATGGAACCATGGAAGCGGAAGTGGATCATAGGGTGGGGGAGGGGGCGAAAATTCTGGGGGCCTTGAAGAATGTGTGGAAGTCGAGAACATTATCTCGGAAAGCAAAAATGGGTATGTTTGAAGGAATAGTGGTTCCAACAATGTTGTATGGTTGCGAGGCGTGGGCTATGGATAGAGTTGTGCGCAGGAGGATGGATGTGCTGGAAATGAGATGTTTGAGGACAATGTGTGGTGTGAGGTGGTTTGATCGAGTGAGTAACGTAAGGGTATGAGAGATGTGTGGAAATAAAAAGAGCGTGGTTGAGAGAGCAGAAGAGGGTGTTTTGAAGTGGTTTGGGCACATGGAGAGAATGAGTGAGGAAAGATTGACCAAGAGGATATATGTGTCGGAGGTGGAGGGAACGAGGAGAAGAGGGAGACCAAATTGGAGTTGGAAAGATGGACTGAAAAAGATTTTGTGTGATCGGGGCCTGAACATGCAGGAGGGTGAAAGGAGGGCAAGGAATAGAGTGAATTGGAGCGATGTGGTATACCGGGGTTGACGTGCTGTCAGTGGATTGAATCAAGGCATGTGAAGCGTCTGGGGTAAACCATGGAAAGCTGTGTAGGTATGTATATTTGCGTGTGTGGACGTATGTATATACATGTGTATGGGGGGGGGGCCATTTCTTTCGTCTGTTTCCTTGCGCTACCTCGCAAACGCGGGAGACAGCGACGAAGTGTAAAAGAAAAAAAAAAAATATATATATATATATATATATATATATATATATATATATATATATATATATATATATATATATATTTATTTATTTACTTATTTATTTATATTTATTTAACTAGTTTGCTTTGTCGCTATCTCCAGCGTTTGCGAGGTAGTGCAAGGAAACAGACGAAAGAAAAGGGCCAACCTACCCCCCTACCCATGTATATACATACACGTCCACCCACACAAATATACATACCTATACATCTCAGTGTACACATATATATACAGACACACAGACTCATACATATATACACATGTACATAATTCATACTGTCTGCCTTTATTCATTCCCATCGCCACCTCGCCACACATGGAATGATATCCCACTTCCCCCTCATGTGTGCGAGGTAGGGATAGGAAAAGACAACAAAGGCCCCATTCGTTCACACTCAGTCTCTAGCTATCATGTAATAATGCCAGAAACCACAGCTCCCTTTGCACATCCAGGCCCCACAGAACTTTCCGTGGTTTACCCCAGACGCTTCACATGCCTTGATTCAATCCAGTGACAGCATGTCGACTCCGGTATATCACATCGATCCAGTTCACTCTATTCCTTGTCAGCCTTTCACCCTCCTGCATGTTCAGGCCCCGATCACTCAAAATCTTTTCACTCAATCTTTCCACCTCCAATTTGGTCTCCCACTTCTCCTCGTTCCCTCAACATCCGACACATATATCCTCTTGGTCAATCTTTCCCCTCTCATTCTCTCCATGAGACCAAACCATTCCAAAACACAATCTTCTGCTCTCTCAACCACGCTCTTTTTATTTCCACACATCTCTCTTAACCTTACATTACTTACTCGATCAAACCACCTCACACCACATATTGTCCTCAAACATCTCATTTCCAGCACATCCACCCTCCTGCTCACAACTTTATCTATAGCCCACGCCTCGAAACCATACAACACTGTTGGAACCACTGTTCCTTCAAACATACCCATTTTTGCTTTCCGAGATAATGTTCTCGACTTCCAAACATTCTTCAAGGCTCCCAGAATTTTCGCCCCCTCCCCCACCCTATGATGCACTTCCGCTTCCATGGTTCCATCCGCTGCAAGATCCACTCCCAGATATCTAAAACACTTTACTTCCTCCGGCTTTTCTCCACTCGAACTTACCTCCCAATTGACTTGACCCTCAACCCTACTGTACCTTATAACCTTGCTCTTATTCACATTTACTCTAAATTTTCTTCTTTCACACACTTTACCAAAATCAGTCACCAGCTTCTGCAGTTTCTCACATGAATCAGCCACCTGCGCTGTATCACCAGCGAACAACAACTGACTCACTTCCCAAGCTCTCTCAACCACAACAGACTGCATACTTGCCCCTCTTTCCAACTCTTGCATTCACCTCCCTAACAACCCCATCCATAAACAATTTAAACAACCATCGAGACATCACACATCCCCTGCCGCAAACCGACATTCACTGAGAACCAATCACTTTCCTCTCTTCCTACACGTACACATGCCTTACATCCTCGATAAAATCTTTTCACTGCTTCTAACAACTTGCCTCCCCCACCATATATTCTTAGTACCCCCACCATATATACTTAGTACAGAGCATCTCTATGAACTCTGTCATATGCCTTCTCCAGATCCATCAATGCTACATACAAATCCATTTGCTTTTTTAAGTATTTCTCACATACATTCTTCAAATCAAACACCTGATCCACACATCCTCTACCACTTTTGAAACCACACTGTTCTCCCACAATCTGATGCTCTGTACATGCCTTCACCCTCTCATTCAATACCCTCCCATGTAATTTACCAAGAATACTCAACAAACTTATACCTCTAATTTGAGCACTCACTCTTATCCTCTTTGCCTTTGTACAATGGCACTATGCAAGCATTCCGCCAATCCTCAGGCACCTCACCATGAATCATACATACATTAAATAACCTTACCAACCAGTCAACGATACAGTTACCCCCTATTTTAATAAATTCCACTACAATACCATCCAAACCTGCTGCCTTGCCGGCTTTCATCTTCCGCAAAGCTTTTACTACCTCTTCTATGTTTACTAAATCATTTTCCCTAACCCTCTCACTTTGCACACCACCTCGACCAAACACCCTATATCTGCTACTCTATCATCAAACACATTCAACAAACCTTCAAAATGCTCACTCCATCTCATTGTCACATTACTACTTGTTATCACCTCCCCATTAGCCCCCTTCACTGAAGTTCCCATTTGCTCCCTTGTCTTACGCACTTTATTTACCTCCTTCCAGAATATCTTTTTATTTTCCCTAAAATTTAGTGATACTCTCTCACCCCAACTCTCATTTGCCCTCTTTTTCACCTCTTGCACCTTTCTCTTGACCTCCTGTCTCTTTCCTTTATACGTCTTTCACTCATTTGCATTTTTCCCTTCAAAAATCGTCCAAAAGCCTCTCTCTTCTCTTTCACTAATAATCTTACTTCTTCATCCCACCACTCACTACCCTTTCTAATCAACCCACCTTCCACGCTTCTCATGCCACTAGCATCTTTTGCGCAAGCCATCACTGCTTCCCTAAATACATCCCATTCCTCCCCCACTCCCCTTACTTCCATTGTTCTTACCTTTTTCCATTCTGTACTCAGTCTCTCCTGGTACTTCCTCACACAAGTCTCCTTCCCAAGCTCACTTACTCTCACCACCCTCTTCACCCCAACATTCTCTCTTCTTTTCTGAAAACCCCTACAAATCTTCACCTTTGCCGCCACAAGATTATGATGCGACATCCCTCCAGTTGCACCTCTCATCACATTAACATCCAAAAGTCTCTCTTTCGCGAGCCTGTCAATTAACACGTAATCCAATAACGCTCTATGGCCATCTCTCCTACTTTCATACGTATGCTTATGTATATCTCGCTTTTTTAACCAGGTATCCAATCACTAGCCCTTTTTCAGCACATGAATCTACAATATATATATATATATATATTTTTTTTTTTTTTTATACATCGTCGCTGTCTCCCGCGTTTGCGAGGTAGCGCAAGGAAACAGACGAAAGAAATGGCCCAACCCCCCCATACACATGTACATACACACGTCCACACACGCAAATATACATACCTACACAGCTTTCCATGGTTTACCCCGGACGCTTCACATGCCTTGATTCAATCCACTGACAGCACGTCAACCCCTGTATACCACATCGCTCCAATTCACTCTATTCCTTGCCCTCCTTTCACCCTCCTGCATGTTCAGGCCCCGATCACACAAAATCCTTTTCACTCCATCTTTCCACCTCCAATTTGGTCTCCCTCTTCTCCTCGTTCCCTCCACCTCCGACACATATATCCTCTTGGTCAATCTTTCCTCACTCATTCTCTCCATGTGCCCAAACCATTTCAAAACACCCTCTTCTGCTCTCTCAACCACGCTCTTTTTATTTCCACACATCTCTCTTACCCTTACGTTACTTACTCGATCAAACCACCTCACACCACACATTGTCCTCAAACATCTCATTTCCAGCACATCCATCCTCCTGCGAACAACTCTATCCATAGCCCACGCCTCGCAACCATACAACATTGTTGGAACCACTATTCCTTCAAACATACCCATTTTTGCTTTCCGGGATAATGTTCTCAACTTCCACACATTTTTCAAGGCTCCCAAAATTTTCGCCCCCTCCCCCACCCTATGATCCACTTCCGCTTCCATGGTTCCATCCGCTGACAGATCCACTCCCAGATATCTAAAACACTTCACTTCCTCCAGTTTTTCTCCATTCAAACTCACCTCCCAATTGACTTATATATATATATATATATATATATATATATATATATATATATATATATATATTTTTTTTTTTTTCAAACTATTCGCCATTTCCCGCGTTAGCGAGGTAGCGTTAAGAACAGAGAACTGGGCCATTGAGGGAATATCCTCACCTGGCCCCCTTCTCTGTTCCTTCTTTTGGAAAATTAAAAAAAAAATTGAGAGGGGAGGATTTCCAGCCCCCCGCTCCCTTCCCTTTTAGTCGCCTTCTACGACACGCAGGGAATACGTGGGAAGTATTCTTTCTCCCCTATCCCCAGGGATATATATATATATATATATATATATATATATATATATATATATATATATATATATATATATATATATATTCATATATATACATACATATATGAATATACATATATATATATATATATATATATATATATATATATATATATATATATATATATCATAGAACATACAAACCTTCAACAGCCAGGATCGAGCCCGAGACCCCTGTGCAAGAGGCAGGCATGCTAACCGTTAGGCTATGGGCCTGGCTAATAGGGAACAACTATTCGAATACTAAGTACTCGAATACACTTCATCTCACAATGGTGAGCAACGGGGTCTATACCGGTTATTTCCCAACAGACACACATAGCCAGGTGGTAGCGTTTTACCGAACCTAACTGTACAACGCGGAGGTATATGAATACGAATAAAGTGCATATGAACGCGCACCTTCATAGAACATACAAACCTCCAACAGCCAGGATCGAACCCGGACCCCTGTGCAAGAGGCAGGCATGCTAACCGCTAGGCTATGGGCCTGGCTAATAGGAAACAACTGTTGGAGGTTTGTATGTTCTATGAAGGTGTATTCATATACCTCCGCGTTGTACAGTTAGGTTCGGTAAAAGGCTATCAGCTGGCTATTTGCGCCTGTTGGGAAATAACCGGTATAGACCCCGTTGCTCACCATTGTGAGACGAAGGGTATTCGAGTACTTAGTATTCGAATAGTTGTTTCCTATTAGCCAGGCCCATAGCCTAGCGGTTAGCATGCCTGCCTCTTGCACAGGGGTCCCGGGTTCGATCCTGGCTGTTGGAGGTTTGTATGTTCTATGAAGGTGCGCGTTCATATGCACTTTATTCGTATATATATATATATATATATATATATATATATATACATATTGTCCCTGGGGATAGGGGAGAAAGAATACTTCCAACGTATTCCCCGCGTGTCGTATAAGGCGACTAAAAGGGGAGGGAGCTGGGGGCTGGAAATCCTCCCCTCTCAATATTTTTTTTTCTTTTTTTTTTTTTAATTTTCCAAAAGAAGGAACAGAGAAGGGGGCCAGGTGAGGATATTCCGTCAAAGTCCCAGTTCTCTGTTGTTAACGCTACCTCGCTAACGCGGGAGATGGTGAATAGTTTGAAAGAATATATATATGGATTTGTATGTAGCATTTATGGATCTGGGGAAGGCATATGATAGAGTTGATAGAGATGCTTTGTGGAAGGTATTAAGAATATATGGTGTGGGAGGCAAGTTGTTAGAAGCAGTGAAAAGTTTTTATCGAGGATGTAAGGCATGTGTACGTGTAGGAAGAGAGGAAAGTGATTGGTTCTCAGTGAATGTAGTTTTGCGGCAGGGGTGTGTGATGTCTCCATGGTTGTTTAATTTGTTTATGGATGGGGTTGTTAGGGAGGTGAATGCAAGAGTTTTGGAAAGAGGGGCAAGTATGAAGTCTGTTGTGAATGAGAGAGCTTGCGAAGTGAGTCAATTGTTGTTCGCTGATGATACAGCGCTCGTGGCTGAATCTTGTGAGAAACTGCAGAAGCTGGTGACTGAGTTTGGTAAAGTGTGTGAAAGAAGAAAGTTAAGAGTAAATGTGAATAAGAGCAAGGTTATTAGGTACAGTAGGGTTGAGGGTCAAGTTAATTGTTAGGTAAGTTTGAATGGAGAAAGACTGGAGGAAGTAAAGTGTTTTAGATATCTGGGAGTGGATCTGGCAGCGGATGGAACCATGGAAGTGGAAGTGAATCATAGGGTGGGGGAGGGGGCGAAAATCATGGGAGCCTTGAAGAATGTGTGGAAGTCGAGAACATTATCTCGGAAAGCAAAAATGGGTATGTTTGAAGGATTAGTGTTTCCAACAATGTTGTATGGTTGCGAGGCGTGGGCTATGGATAGAGTTGTGCGCAGGAGGGTGGATGTGCTGGAAACGAAATGTTTGAGGACAATGTGTGGTGTGAGGTGGTTTGATCGAGTAAGTAATGTAAGGGTAAGAGTGATGTGTGGAAATAAAAAGAGCGTGGTTGAGAGAGCCAAAGATGGTGTTTTGAAATGGTTTGGGCACATGGAGAGAATGAGTGAGGAAAGATTGACAAAGAGGTTATATGTGTCGGAGGTGGAGGGAACGAGGAGAAGTGGGAGACCAAATTGGAGGTGGAAAGATTGAGTGAAAAAGATTATGAGTTATCGGGGCTTGAACATGCAGGAGGGTGAAAGGCGGGCAAGGAATAGAGTGAATTGGATCGATGTGGTATACTGGGGTTGACGTGCTATCAGTGGATTGAATCAGGGCATGTGAAGCGTCTGGGGTAAACCATGGAAAGTAGTGTGGGGCCTGGATGTGGAAAGGGAGCTGTGGTTTCGGGCATTATTGCATGACAGCTAGAGACTGAGTGTGAACGAATGGGGTCTTTGTTTTCTTTCTTTGCGCTACCTCGCACACATGAGGGGGGATGGGGATGGCATTCCATGTATGGCGAGATGGCGATAGGAATGAATAAAGGCAGACAGTTTGAATTGTGTGCATGGGTATATATGTATGTGTCTGTGTGTGTATATATATGTGTACATTGAGATGTATAGGTATGTATATTTGCGTGTGTGGACGTATATACATGTGTATGGGGGTGGGTTGGGCCATTTCTTTCGTCTGTTTCCTTGCGCTACCTCGCAAACGTGGGAGACAGCGACAAAGCAAAATAAATAGTAAAATATAGGGGTAAGTGAGAGGACAAGAGCAAGGAAAGGAGTAGCACTACTCCTGAAACAGGTGTGGTGGGAGTACGTGATAGAGTGCAAGAAAGTGAACTCTATATTGATATGGGTAAAACTGAAAGTGGATGGAGAGAGATGGGCGATTATCGGTGCATATTCACCTGGGCATGAGAAGAAAGATCATGAAAGGCAATTGTTTTAGGAGCAGCTGAGTTAGTGTGTTAGTAGTTTTGATGCACGAGACAGGGTTATAGTAAGGGGTGGTTTGAATGCATATGTGAGTAATGTGGCATTTGAGTAAATAATTGGTGTACATGGGTGTTCAGTGTTGTAAATGGAAATGGTGAAGAGTTTGTAGGTATATGTGCCATGAAAGGAATGGTGATTCGTAACACCTGCTTTAAAAAGAGAGATATACATAAGTATACGTATATAAGTAGGAGGGATGGCCAGGGAGCGTTACAGGACTAGGTGTTAATTGATTGGCGCGCGAAAGAGAGACTTTTGGATGTTAATTCTCTGAGAGGTGAAACTGGAGGGATATCTGATCATTATCTTGTGGAGGCGAAGTTGAAATTCTGCAGAGGTTTTCAGAAAAGAAGAGAGAATGTTGGGGTGAAGAGGGTGGTGAGAGTAAGTGAGCTTTGGAAGGAGACTTGTTTGAGGAAGTACCATGAGAGACTGCATACAGAATGGATAAAGGTGAGAACAAAGGACATAAGGGGAGTGGGGGAGGAATGGGATGTATTTAGGGAAGCAGTGATGGCTTGCGCAAAAGATGCTTGTGGCATGAGAAGCGTGGGGGTTCGGCAGATTAGAAAGGGTAGTGAGTGGTGGGATGAAGAAGTAAGATTATTACTGAAAGAGAAGAGAGAGGCATTTGGACGATTTGTGCAGTTAAATCATGCAAATGAGTGGTAGATGTATAAAAGAAAAAGGTCAAGAGAAAGGTGCAGGGCAAATGAGAGTTGGGTAGAGAGAGTATCATTAAATCTTAGGGAGAATAAAAAGATATTTTGGAAGGAGGTTAATAAAGTGCGTAAGACAAGGGAACAAATGGGAACTTCAGTGAAGGGGGCTAATGGGGAGGTGATAACAAGTAGTGGTGATGTGAGAAGGAGATGGAGTGAGTATTTTGAAGGTTTGTTGACTATGTTTGATGATAGAGTAGCAGATATTGGGTGTTTTGGTCGAGGTGGTGTGCAAAGTGAGAAAGTTAGGGAAAATGATTCGTTAAACAGAAAAGAGGTAGTAAAGGCTTTGCGGAAGATGAAAGGTGGCAAAACAGACTGTTTGGATGGTATTGCAGCGGAATTTATTAAAAAAGTGGGTGACTGTACTGTTGACTGGATGGTAAGGTTATTTAATGTACGTATGACTCACGGTGAGGTGCCTGAGGATTGGCAGAATGCTTGCATAGTGCCATTGTACAAAGGCAAAGGGGATAAAAGTGAGTGCTGAAATTACAGAGGTATACGTTTGAGTATTCCTGGGTATGGAGGGTATTGATTTAGAGGGTGAAGGCATATACAGAGCATCAAAGAGGGGAATAGCAGTGAGGTTTCAGAAGTCGTAGAGGATGTGTGGATCAGGTGTTTGCTTTGACGAATGTATGTGAGAAATACTTAGAAAAGCAAATGGATTTGTATGAAGCATTTATGGATCTGAATAAGTCATATGATAGAGTTGATAGAGACGGTCTGTGGAAGGTATTAAGAATATCTGGTGTGGGAGGTAAGTTTTTAGAAGCAGTGCAAAGTTTTTATCGAGGATGTAAGGCATGTGTACGTGTAGGAAGAGTGAAAAGTGATTGGTTCTCACTGAATGTGATTTTTCTATGGATGTTTAATTTGTTTACGGATGGGGTTGTTAGGGAGGTGAATGCACGAGTTTTGGAAAGAGGGGCAAGTATGCAGTCTGTTGTTGATGAGAGAGTTTGGGAAGTGAGTCAGTTGGCTGAAGTTGGAGAAGTTGGCTGATGATACAGCGCTGGTGGCTGATTCGTGTGAGACCCTGCAGAAGCTGGTGACTGAGTTTGGTAAAGTGTGTGAAAGTAGAAAGCTAAGAGTAAATGTGCATAAGAGGAGTGTTATTCGGTATAGTAGCGTTAAGAAACAAGTCAATTGGGAGGTAAGTTTGAATGGAGAAAAACTGAAGAAATTGAAGTGTTTTAGATATCTGGGAGAGGATTTGGCAGCGGACGGAACCGTGGAAGCGGAAGTGAATCATAGTGTGGAGGAGGGAGCGAAAGTTCTGGGAGCGTTGAAGACTGTGTGGAAGTCGAGAACATTATCTCGGAAAGAATAAATAGGTATGTTTGAAGGAATAATGGTTCCAGCAATGTTATATGGTGAGAGGCGTCGGCTATAAATAGAGTTGTGCGAGGGAGGGTGGATGTGCTGGGAATGAGATGTTTGAGGACAATATGCCGTGTGAGGTGGTAAATCGATTTAGTAATGAAAGTGTAAGAGAGCTGTGTGATAATAGAAAGTGTGGTTGAGAGAGTAGAAGAAGGTGTTTGGTCACATGGAGGGCATGAGTGAGGAATGATTTGCGAAGAGGATATATGTGTCAGAAGTGGAGGGAAAGAGAAGTGGGAGACCGAACTGGAAGTGGAAGGATGGAGTGAAAAAGATTTTAATTGACCAGGGTCTGAACATACAAGAGGGTGAAAGGCGTGCAAGGAATAGAGTGAATTGGAACGATATGGTATACCGTTTTCGACGTGCTGTCACTGGACTGAACCAGGACATGTGAAGCGTCTGGGGTAAACCATGGAAAGTTTTGTGGGGTCTAGATGTGGAAAGGGAGCTTTGGTTTCGGTGTATTATACATGACAGCTAGAGACCGAGTTTGAACGAATGTGGGTTTTGTTGTCTTTTCCTAGCGGCATCTAGATCACATAACTTACATCCTTGATAAAAACTTTTCACTGCTTCTAGCAACTTGCCTCCCACACCATATACTCTTCATACCTTCAACAGAGTATATCTTTCAACTCTATCATATGCCTTCTCCAGATCCATATATGGCACATACAAATACATTTGTTTTTCTAAGTATTTCCGACATTCATTGTTCAAACTAAACACCTAATCCACACATCCTCTACTACTTTTGAAACCACACTGCTCTTCCCGAATATGATGCTCTGTACCTGCCTTAACCCTCTCAATAAATACACTCCCATATAATTTCCAAAGAATACTCAACAAACTTATACCTCTCTTTTCCCCTTTGCCTTTGTACAATGGTACTATGCATGCATTCCGCCAATACTCAGGCACTTCACCATGAGCCATACATATATTGAATATCCTCACCAACTAGTCAACAATAGTCACCCCCTTTTTGAATAAATGTCACTGCAATACCGTTCATACCCGCCGCCTTGCCGACTTTCTTCTTCCACAAAGCTTTTACTACCTCTTCTCTTTTCACCAAACCATTCTCCCTAACACTCTCACTTCGCACACCACCTTCAATAAAACACCCTATATCTACCACTATCAACTAACACATACAACAAACTTTCATCTTCTCACATCACCACTACTTGTTATTAGCTCTCCATTAGCCCCCTTCACCGATGTTCCCATTTGTTCTCTTCTCTTTCGCACTTGTCTACCTCTTTACAAAACATCTTTTTATTCTCCTTGAAATTTAATGATACTCTCTCACCCTAACTCTCACTTTCCCTCTTTTTCACCTTTTGCACTTTTTTCTTCACCTCCTGCGTCTTTCTTCTATACATCTACCAATCATTTGCACTATTTCTCTGCAAAAATCGTTCAGATGCCACTCTCTTCTCTTTCACTAATAATCTTACCTCTTCATTCATCCAATCATTACCTCACAACTCTTGTTTCAAAAGTAGTGGTACTCCTTCCTTTGCTCTTGTCCTCTCACCAACCCCTGACATTACTCCCAAAACACTCCCAAATTACTCTTTCCCTTTACCCTTGAGCTTCGTTTCACTCAGAGTCAAAAGATCCAGGTTCCTTTCCTCACATATTCTACCTATCTCTCCGTTTTTCTCACGTTGGTTACAACCAAACACTTTAGACACCCCAATCTGAGCCTTCGAGGAGGATGAGCACTCCCCGCGTAACTCCTTTTGTTTCCCTTTTAGTCGCCATCTGCGACTTTTGATTGGGAATACCTGGTTCAAAAAGAGAGATATACATAAGTATACGTATTTAAGTAGGAGAGATGGCCAGAGAGCGTTACTGGATTACGTGTCAATTGATAGGCGAGCGAAAGAGAGACTTTTGGAAGTTAATGTGCTGAGAGGTGCAACTGGAGGGATGAGCTATAAATAGAGTTGTGCGAAAGGAGGGTGGATGTGCTTGAAATGAGATGTTTGAGGACGATGTGCCGTGTGAGGTGGTTTAATCGATTTAGTAATGAGAGTGTAACAGAGCTGTGTGATAATAGAAAGTGTGGTTGAGAGAGTAGAAGGTGTTTGGTCACATGGAGGGCATGAGTGAGGAATGATTGACGAAGAGTATATATGTGTCAGAAGTGGAGGGAAAGAGGAGAGGTGGGAGACCAAACTGGAGGTGGAAGGATGGAGTGAAAAAGATTTTAATCGATTAGGGTCTGAACATACAGGAGGGTGAAAGGCGTGCGAGGAATAGAGTGAATTGGAACGATATGGTATACTGCTGCCGACGAGCTGTGAATGGACCGAACCAGGACATATAAAGCGTCTGGGGTAGACCATGGAAAGTTTTATGGGGTCTGGATGTGGAAAGTGAGCTTTGGTTTCGGTGTATTATACATGACAGCCTAGAGACCGAGTTTGAACGAATGTGGCTTTTACTGTCTTTTCCTAGCAGGCATCTAGATCACATAACTTACATCCTCGATAAAAACTTTTCACTGCTTCTAGCAACTTGCCTCCCACACCATATACTCTTAGTACCTTCCACAGAGCTTCTCTTTCAACTCTATCATATGCCTTCTCCAGATCCATATATGGCATATACAAATACATTTGTTTTTCTAAGTATTTCCTACATTCATTGTTCAAACTAAACACCTAATCCACACATCCTCTACTACTTTTGAAACCACACTGCTCTTCCCGAATATGATGCTCTGTACCTGCCTTAACCCTCTCAATAAATACACTCCCATATAATTTCCAAAGAATGCTCAACAAACTTATACCTCTGTAATCATAACACACTCTTTTCCCCTTTGCCTTTGTACAATGGTACTATGCATGCATTCCGCCAATACTCAGGCACTTCACCATGAGCCATACATATATTGAATATCCTCACCAACCAGTCAACAATAGTCACCCCCTTTTTGAATAAATGTCACTGCAATACCGTCCATACCCGCCGCCTTGCCGACTTTCTTCTTCCACAAAGCTTTTACTACCTCTTCTCTTTTCACCAAACCATTCTCCCTAACACTCTCACTTCGCACACCACCTTCAATAAAACACCCTATATCTACCACTATCAACTAACACATACAACAAACTTTCATCTTCTCACATCACCACTACTTGTTATTAGCTCTCCATTAGCCCCCTTCACCGATGTTCCCATTTGTTCTCTTCTCTTTCGCACTTGTCTACCTCTTTACAAAACATCTTTTTATTCTCCTTGAAATTTAATGATACTCTCTCACCCTAACTCTCACTTCCCCTCTTTTTCACCTTTTGCACTTTTTTCTTCACCTCCTGCGTCTTTCCTCTATACATCTCCCAATCATTTGCACTATTTCTCTGCAAAAATCGTTCAGATGCCACTCTCTTCTCTTTCACTAATAATCTTACCTCTTCATTCGCCCAATCATTACCTCACAACTCTTGTTTCAAAAGTAGTGGTACTCCTTCCTTTGCTCTTGTCCTCTCACCAACCCCTGACATTACTCCCAAAACACTCCCAAATTACTCTTTCCCTTTACCCTTGAGCTTCGTTTCACTCAGAGTCAAAAGATCCAGGTTCCTTTCCTCACATATTCTACCTATCTCTCCGTTTTTCTCACGTTGGTTACAACCAAACACTTTAGACACCCCAATCTGAGCCTTCGAGGAGGATGAGCACTCCCCGCGTAACTCCTTTTGTTTCCCTTTTAGTCGCCATCTGCGACTGTTGATTGGGAATACCTGGTTCAAAAAGAGAGATATACATAAGTATACGTATTTAAGTAGGAGAGATGGCCAGAGAGCGTTACTGGATTACGTGTCAATTGATAGGCGAGCGAAAGAGAGACTTTTGGAAGTTAATGTGCTGAGAGGTGCAACTGGAGGGATGAGCTATAAATAGAGTTGTGCGAAGGAGGGTGGATGTGCTTGAAATGAGATGTTTGAGGACGATGTGCCGTGTGAGGTGGTTTAATCGATTTAGTAATGAGAGTGTAACAGAGCTGTGTGATAATAGAAAGTGTGGTTGAGAGAGTAGAAGGTGTTTGGTCACATGGAGGGCATGAGTGAGGAATGATTGACGAAGAGTATATATGTGTCAGAAGTGGAGGGAAAGAGGAGAGGT
Organism: Panulirus ornatus; assembly: GCF_036320965.1. Classification (NCBI taxonomy): domain Eukaryota; kingdom Metazoa; phylum Arthropoda; class Malacostraca; order Decapoda; family Palinuridae; genus Panulirus; species Panulirus ornatus. The sequence goes on along the minus strand of NC_092289.1, from coordinate 10,693,543 downwards.
GGGAGACCAAACTGGAGGTGGAAGGATGGAGTGAAAAAGATTTTAATCGATTAGGGTCTGAACATACAGGAGGGTGAAAGGCGTGCGAGGAATAGAGTGAATTGGAACGATATGGTATACTGCTGCCGACGAGCTGTGAATGGACCGAACCAGGACATATAAAGCGTCTGGGGTAGACCATGGAAAGTTTTATGGGGTCTGGATGTGGAAAGTGAGCTTTGGTTTCGGTGTATTATACATGACAGCCAGAGACCGAGTGTGAACGAATGTGGCATTTACTGTCTTTTCCTAGCAGTATCTAGATCACATAACTTACATCCTCGATAAAAACTTTTCACTGCTTCTAGCAACTTGCCTCCCACACCAAATACTCTTAGTACCTTCCACAGAGCTTCTCTTTCAACTCTATCATATGCCTTCTCCAGATCCATATATGGCACATACAAATACATTTGTTTTTCTAAGTATTTCCTACATACATTGTTCAAACTAAACACCTAATCCACACATCCTCTACTACTTTTGAAACCACACTGCTCTTCCCGAATATGATGCTCTGTTCGTGCCTTAACCCTCTCAATAAATACCCTCCCATATGATTTCCCAGGAATACTCAACAAACTTATACCTCTGTAATTATAACACTCACCCTTCTCCCTTTTGCCTTTGTACAATGGTACTATGCATGCATTCCGCCAATACTCAGGCACTTCACCATGAGCCACACATACGTTGAATATCCTCACCAACTAGTCAACAATAAAGTCACCCGCTTTTTGAATAAATGTCACTGCAATACCGTCCTACCCGCCGCCTTGCCGACTTTCTTCTTCCACAAAGCTTTTACTACCTCTTCTGTTTTCACCAAACCATTCTCCTAAACACTCTCACTTCGCACACCACCTTCAATAAAACACCCAATAATTGCCACTCTATCATCAAACACATTCAACAAACCTTCATCTTCTCACATCACCACTACTTGTTATCAACTCCCCATTAGCCTCCTTCGCCGATGTTCCCATTTGTTCTCTTCTCTTTCGCACTTGTCTACCTCTTTACAAAACATCTTTTTATTCTCCTTGAAATTTAATGATACTCTCTCACCCTAACTCTCACTTTCACTCTTTTTCACCTTTTGCATCTCTTTCTTGACCTCCTGCCTCTTTCTTCCATACATCTCCCAATCATTTGCACTATTTCTCTGCAAAAATCATTCAAATGCCACTCTCTTCTCTTTCGCTAATAATCTTACCTCTTCATTCGCCCAATCATTACCTCACAACTGTTGTTTCAAAAGTAGTGGTACTCCTTCCTTTGCTCTTGTCCTCTCACCAACCCCTGACATTACTCCCAAAACACTCCCAAATTACTCCTTTACCCTTGAGCTTCGTTTCACTCAGAGTCAAATGATCCAGGTTCCTTTCCTCACATATTCTACCTATCTCTCCGTTTTTCTCACGTTTGTTACAACCAAACACATTTGGACACCCCAATCTGAGCCTTCGAGGAGGATGAGCACTCCCCGCGTAACTCCTTCTTTTGTTTCCCCTTTAGTCGCCATCTGCGACTGTTGATTGGGAATACCTGGTTTAAAAAGAGAGATATACATAAGTATACGTATTTAAGTAGGAGAGATGGCCAGAGAGCGTTATTGGATTACGTGTTAATTGATAGGCGAGCGAAAGAGAGGCTTTTGGAAGTTAATGTGCCCAGAGGTGCAACTGGAGGGATGACTGATCATTATCTTTTGGAGGCGAAGGTGAAGATTTGTAGGGGTTTTCAGAAAAGAAGAGAGAGTGTTGGGGTGAAGAGAGTGGTGGGAGTAAGTGAGCTTGGGAAGGAGACTTGTGTGAGGAAGTACCAGGAGAGAGTGAGTACAGAATAGAAAAAAGTGAGAACAAAGAACGTAAGGGGGATAAAGGTGAGTGTTCAAATTACAAAGTTATAAGTTTGTCGAGTATTCCTAGGAAATTCTATGTGAGGGTGCTGATTGAGAGGGTGAAGGCATGTACAGAGAATCAGATTTGGGAAGTGCCGTGTGGTTTCAGAAGTGGTAGAGGATGTGTGGATCAGGTGTTTACTTTGAAGAATGTATGTGAGAAATACTTAGAAAAGCAAATGAATTTGTATGTAGCAATTATGGATCTGGAGAACGCATATGATAGAGTTGATAGAGATGCTCTGTGGAAGGTATGAAGAATATATGGTGTGGGAGGCCAGTTGTTAGAAGCAATGAAAATTTGTATCGAGGATGTAAGGCATGTATGATTAGTTCTCAGGTTATGTTGGTTTGCGGCAGAGGTGCGGGATGTCTCCATGGTTGTTTAATTTATTCATGGATGGGGGTGTTAGGGAGGTGAATGTAAGATTTTTTGGAAAGAGGGGCAAGTATACAGTCTGTTTGGATGAGAGAACTTCGGAATTGAGTCAGTTGTTGTTCGCTGATGGTACAGCGCTGGTGGCTGATTAGGGTGAGAAACTGGAAAAGCTCGTGACTGAGTTTGGTAAAGTGTTTGAAAGAAGAAAGCTGTGAGTAAATGTGAATAAGAGCAAGAATATTAGATACAGTAGGGTTGAGGGAGAAGTCAATTGGGAGGTAAGTTTGGATGGAGAGAAACTGGAGAAAGTGAAGTGTTTTAGATATCTGGGAGTGGATTTGGCAGCGGATGGAACCATTGAAGTGGAAGTGAATCATAGGATGGAGGTGGGGGCAAAAGTTCTGGGAGCGTTGAAAAATGTGTTGAAGTCCAGAACGTTTTCTCGGAAAGCAAAAATGGATATGTTTGATGGAATAGTGGTTCCAACAACGTTGTATAGTTGCGTGGCGTGGGCTATAGATAAATGTGTGCGGAGGAGGGGGGATGTGCTTGAAATGAGATGTTTGAGGACAAAATGGAGTGTGAGGTGGTTTGATCGAGTAAGTAATGAAAGGATAAGAGAGATGTGTGGTAATAAATATAATGTGGTTGAGAGAGCAGAAGAGGGTGTTTTGAAATGGTTTGGTCACATGGAGAGAATGAGTGAGGAAAGATTGACGAAGAGGATATATGTGTCGGAGGTTGAGGGAACGAGAAGTGGGAGACCAAATTGGAGGTCGAAAGATGGAGTGAAAAAGATTTTGAGTGATCGGGGCCTGACATGCAGGAGGGTGAAATGCGTGCAAGGAATAGAGTGAATTGGAACGATATGGTATAATGGGGTCGACGTGCTGTCATTGGTTTGAACCAGAGCATGTGAAGCGTCTGGAGTAAATCTTAGAAAGTTCTGGAGGGCGTGGATGTGGAAAGGGAGCTGTGGTTTCGGTGCATTATACATGACACCTAGAGATTGAGTGTGAACGAATATGGACTTTGTTGTCTTTTCCTAGTGCTGGGTTGTTATTTCATGCGTGGCGGGATCGCAACGGGAATAAGGGTAGACAGCATGAATTATGTACATATGTATATATGTATATGTCTGTGTGTGTATGTATATGTATACGTTGATATGTATAAGTATGTATATGTGCGTGTATGGACGTGTATGTACATATATGTGTATGTGGGTCGGTTGGGCATAGGGAAGAAAGAATACTTCCCACACATTCCTCACGTGTCGTAGAAGGCGACTAAACGGAACGGGAGCGGGGGGACCAGAAACCCTCCCCTCCCTGTATTTAACTTTCTAAAAGGGGAAGCAGAAGAAGGAGTCACGCGGTGAGTGCTCATCCTCCTCGAAGGCTCAGACTGGGGTGTCTAAATGTGTGTGGATGTAACCAAGATGAAAAAAAAGGAGAGATAGGTAGTATATTTGAGGAAAGGAACCTCGATGTTTTGGCTCTGAGTGAAAAGAAGCTTAAGGGTAAAGGGGAAGAGTGGTTTGTGAATGTCTTGGGAGTAAAGTCAGGGGTTAGTGAGAGGACAAGAGCAAGGGAAGGAGTAGCGCTACTCCTGGAACAGGAGTTGTGGGAGTATGTGATATAGTGTAAGAAAGTAAATTCTAGAATAATATGGATAAAACTTAAAGTTGATGGAGAGAGATGGGTGATTATTGGCGCATATGCATCTGGGCATGAGAGAAAGATCATGAGAGGCAAATGTTTTGGGAGCAGCTGAATGAGTGTGTTAGGGGTTTTGATGTTCAAGACCGGGTTATAGTGATGGGTGATTTGAATGCAAAGGTGAGTAATGTAGAAGTTGAGGGAATGATTGGTGTATGTGGGGTGTTCAGTGTTGTAAACGAAAATGGTGAAGAGCTTGTTGATTTATGTGCTGGAAAAAGCACTGGTGATTGGGAATAAATGGTTTAAAAAGCGAGATATATATAAGTATACGTATGTAAGTAGGAGAGATGTCCAGAGAGCGTTATTGGATTACGTGTTAATTGATAGGCGCGCGAAAGAGGTGTTCAGAAAAGAAGAGAGAATGTTAGGGTAAAGAGAGTGGTGAGAGTAAGTGACCTTGGGAAGGAGACTTGTGTGAGGAAGTACCAGGAGGGACTGAGCAAAGAATGGAAAAAGGTGAGAACAAAGGAGGTAAGGGGAGTGGGGGAGGAATGGGATGTATTTAGGGAAGCAGTGATGGCTTGCGCAAAAGATGCTTGTGGCATGAGAAGCGTGGGAGGTGGGTTGACTAGAAAAATTTGTGAGTGGTGGGATGATGAAAGAAAAGAGAGTGGCATTTGGACGATTTTTGCAGGGAAAAAATGCAAATGAGTGAGAGATGTATAAAAGAAAGAGGCAGGAGGTCAAGAGAAAGGTGCAAGAGGTGAAAAAGAGGGCAAATGAGAATTGGGGTGAGAGAGTATCATTAAGTTTTAGGGAAAATAAAAAGATGTTTTGGAAGGTTGTAAATAAAGTACGTAAGACAAGGGAGCAAATGGGAACTTCAGTGAAGGGGGCTAATGGGTAGGAGATAAATAGTAGTGGTGATGTGAGAATGAAATGGAGTGAGTATTTTGAAGGTCTGTTGAATGTATTTGATGACAGAGTGGCAGATAAAGGGTGTTTTGGTCGAGGTGGTATGCAAAGTGAGAGGGTTAGGGGAAATGATTTGGTGAACAGAGAAGAGGTAGTAAAATCTTTGCGGGAGATGAAAGCCGTCAAGTCAGTTGGTTTGGATGGTATTGCAGTGGAATTTATTAAAAACGGGGATGACTGTATTGTTGACTAGTTGGTAAGGTTATCTAATGTATGTATGATTCATGGTGAGGTGCCTGAGGAATGGCAGAATGCTTGCATAGTGCCAGTATACAAAGGCAAAGGAGATAAGAGTGAGTGCTCAAATTACATAGGTATAGGTTTGTTGAGTATTCCTGGTAAATTACATGGGAGGGTATTTATTGAGAGGGGTGAAGGCATGTACAGAGCATCAGATTGGGGAAGAGCAGTGTGGTTTCAGAGGTGGTAGAGGATGTGTGGATCAGGTGTTTGCTTTGAAGAATGTATGTGAGAAATACTTAGAAAAGTAAATGGATTTGTATGTAGCATTTATGGATCTGGAGAAGGCATTTAATAGAGTTGATAGAGATGCTATGTGGAAGGTATTAAGAATATATAGTGTTGGAGGCAAGTTGTTAGAAGCATTGAAATGTTTTTATCGAGGATATAAGGCATGTGTACGTGTAGGAAGTGAGGAAAGTGATTGGTTCTCAGTGAATATAGGTTTGCGGCAAGGGGGTGTGATGTCTGCATGGTTGTTTCATTTGTTTATGGATGGTGTTGTTAGGGAGGTGAATGTAAGAGTTTTGGAAAGAGGAGGAAGTATACAGTCTGTTCTGGAAGAGAGAGCTTGGGAAGTGAGTCAGTTGTTGTTCGCTGATGATACAGCGCTGGTGGCTGATTCATGTGAGAAACTGCAGAAGCTGGTGACTGAGTTTGGTAAATTGTGTGAAAGAAGAATGTTGAAAGTAAATGTGAATAAGAGCAAGGTTATTAGGTGCGATAGGGTTGAGTGTCAAGTCAATTGGGAGGCAAGTTTGAATGGAGAAGAACTGGAGGAAGTGAAGTGTTTTAGATATCTGGAAGTGGATTTGGCAGCGGATGGAACCATGGAAGCGGAAGTAAATCATACGGTGGAGGAGGGGGCGAAAATTGTGGGAGCCTTGAAGAATATGTGAAAGTCGAGAACATTATCTCGGAAAGCAAAAATGAGTATGTTTGAAGGAAGAGTGGTTCCAGCAATGTTGTATGGTTCCTACACGTACACATGCCTTATATCCTCGATAAAAACTTTTCACTGCTTCTAACAACTTGCCTCCCACAACATATATTCTTAGTACCTTCGACAGAGAATCTCTATCAATTCTATCACATGCCTTCTCCAGATCCATAAATGCTACATACAAATCCATTTGCTTTTCTAAGTATTTCTCACATACATTCTTCCAAGCAAACACCTGATCCACACATCCTCCACCACCTCTGAAACCACACTGCTCTTCCCCAATCTGATGCACTGTACATGCCTTCACCCTCTCAATCAATACCCTCCCATATAATTTACCAGGAATACTCAACAAACTTATACCTCTGTAATTTGAGCACTCACTCTTATCCCCTTTGCCTTTGTACAATGGCACTATGCACGCATTCCGCCAATCCTAAGGCTCCTCACCATAAATCATATATTCATTAAATAACCTTACCAACCAGTCAACAATACAGTCACCCACTTATTAGATAAATTCCACTGCAATACAATCCAAACCTGCTGCCTTGCCGGCTTTCATCTTAAGCAAAGCTTTTACTACCTCTTCTCTGCTTATCAAATTATTTTACCTAATCCTCTCACTTTGCACACCACCTCAACCTAAATACCCTATATCTGCCATTCTATCATCACACACATTCAACAAACCTTCAAAATACTCATTCCATCTCCTTTTCACATCACCACTACTTATTATCACCTCTCCATTAGCCCCCTTCACTAAAGTTCCCATTTGCTCCCTTGTCTTACGCACTTTATTTACCTCCTTCCAGAACATCTTTTTATTTTCCCTAAAATTTAATGATACTCTCTCACCACAACTCTCATTAACCCTCTTTTTCACATCTTTCACCTTTCTCTTGACCTCCTGCCTCTTTCTTTTATACATCTCCCACTCACATAAATTTTTCCCTACAAAAATCGTCCAAATGCCTCTCTCTTCTGTTTCACTAATAATCTTAATTCTTCATCCCACCAGTCACTACCCTTTCTAATCATCCCACCTCCCACGCTTCTCATATATATATATATATATATATATATATATATATATATATATATATATATATATATATATATATATATATTTTTTATTTATTTATTTATCTTATTTTGCTTTGACGCTGCCTCCCGCGTTTGCGAGGTAGCGCAAGGAAACAGACGAAAGAAATGGCCCAACCCACTCCCATACATATATACATACACGTACATATATACATACATGTCCACACACGAAAATATACATACCTATACATCTCAATGTACACATATATATACACACACAGACACATACATATATACCCATGCACACAATTCACACTTTCTGCCTTTATTTATTCACATCGCCATCTCGCCACACATGGAATACCATCCCCCTCCCCCCTTATGTGTGCGAGGATGCGCTAAGAAAAGACAACAAAGGCCCCATTCGTTCACACTCAGTCTCTAGCTGTCATGAAATAATGCCCGAAACCACAGCTCCCTTTCCACATCCAGGCCCCACACAACTTTCCATGGTTTACCCCAGACGCTTCACACGCCCTGATTGAATCCACTGACAGCACGTCAACCCCGGTATAACACATCGATCCAATTCACTCCATTCCTTGTCCGTCTTTCACCCTCCTGCATGTTCAGGCCCTATTCACTCAAAATCTTTTTCACTCCAACTTTCCACCTCCAATTTGGTCTCCCACTTCTCCTCGTTCCCTCCACCTCCGACATATATATCCTCTTTGTCAATCTTTCCTCACTCATTCTCTCCATGTGACCAAACCATTTCAAAACACCCTCTTCTGCTCTCTCAACCACGCTCTTTTTATTTCCACACATCTCTCTTACCCTTCCATTACTTACTCGATCAAACCACCTCACGCCACATATTATACTCAAACATCTCATTTCCAGCACATCCACCCTCCTGCACACAACTCTATCCATAGCCCACGCCTCGCAACCATACAACAATGTTGTAACCACTATTCCTTCAAACATACCCATTTTTGCTATCCGAGTTAATGTTCTCGACTTCCACATATTCTTCAAGGCTCCGATGATTTTCGCCACCTCCCCCACCCTATGATTCACTTCCGCTTCCATGGTTCCATCCGCTGCCAGATCCACTCCCAGATATCTAAAACACTTTACTTCCTCCAGTTTTTCTCCATTCAAACTTATCTCCCAATTGACTTGACCCTCAACCCTACTGTACCTAATAACCTTGCTCTTATTCACATTTACTCTTAACTTTCTTCTTTCACACACTTTACCAAACTCAGTCACCAGCTTCTGCAGTTTCTCACATGAATCAGCCACCAGCGCTGTATCATCAGCGAACAATAACTGACTCACTTCCCAATCTCTCTCATCCACAACAGACTTCATAATTGTCTCTCTTTCCAAATCTCTTGCATACACCTCCCTAACAACCCCATCCATAAACAAATTAAACAACCATGGAGACATCACACACCCCTGCCGCAAACCTTCATCTACTGAGAAGCAATTACTTTCCTCTCTTCCTACACGTACACATGCCTTACATCCTCGATAAAAACTTTTCACTGCTTCTAACAATTTGCCTCCCACATCATATATTCTTGATACCTTCGAGAGAGCATCTCTATCAACTCTATCATATATATATATATATATATATATATATATATATTTTTTTTTTTTATTATACTTTGTCGCTGTCTCCCGCGTTTGCGAGGTAGCGCAAGGAAACAGACGAAAGAAATGGCCCAACCCCCCCCATACACATGTATATACATACGTCCACACACGCAAATATACATACCTACACAGCTTTCCATAGCTTACCCCAGACGCTTCACATGCCTTGATTCAATCCACTGACAGCACGTCAACCCCGGTATACCACATCGCTCCAATTCACTCTATTCCTTGCCCTCCTTTCACCCTCGTGCATGTTCAGGCCCCGATCACACAAAATCTTTTCCACTCCATCTTTCCACCTCCAATTTGGTCTCCCTCTTCTCCTCGTTCCCTCCACCTCCGACACATATATCCTCTTGGTCAATCTTTCCTCACTCATCCTCTCCATGTGCCCAAACCACTTCAAAACACCCTCTTCTGCTCTCTCAACCACGCTATTTTTATTTCCACTCATCTCTCTTACCCTTACGTTACTCACTCGATCAAACCACCTCACACCACACATTGTCCTCAAACATCTCATTTCCAGCACATCCATCCTCCTGCGCACAACTCTATCCATAGCCCACGCCTCGCAACCATACAACATTGTTCGAAACACTATTCCTTCAAACATACCCATTTTTGCTTTCCGAGATAATGTTCTCGACTTCCACACATTCTTCAAGGCCCCCAGAATTTTCGCCCCCTCCCCCACCCTGTGATCCACTTCCGCTTCCATTATTCCATCCGCTGCCAGATCCCCTCCCAGATATCTAAAACACTTCACTTCCTCCAGTTTTTCTCCATTCAAACTCACCTCCCAATTGACTTGACCCTCAACCCTACTGTACCTAATAACCTTGCTCTTATTCACATTTACTCTTAACTTTCTTCTTCCACACACTTTACCAAACTCAGTCACCAGCTTCTGCAGTTTCTCACATGAATCAGCCACCAGCGCTGTATCATCAGCGAACAACAACTGACTCACTTCCCAAGCTCTCTCATCCCCAACAGACTTCATACTTGCCCCTCTTTCCAAAACTCTTGCATTTACCTCCCTAACAACCCCATCCATAAACAAATTAAACAACCATGGAGACATCACACACCCCTGCCGCAAACCTACATTCACTGAGAACCAATCACTTTCCTCTCTTCCTACACGTACACATGCCTTACATCCTCGATAAAAACTTTTCAATGCTTCTAACAACTTTCCTCCCACACCATATATTCTTAATACCTTCCACAGAGCATCTCTATACTTGTGGGAGTATGTGATAGAGTGTAAGAAAGTAAATTCTCGATTAATATGGGTAAAACTGAAAGTTGATGGAGAGAGGTGGGTGATTATTGGTGCATATGCACCTGGGCATGAGAAGAAAGATCAAGAGAGGCAAGTGTTTTGGGAGCAGCTGAATAAGTGTGTTAGTGGTTTTGATGCACGAGACCGGGTTATAGTGATGGGTGATTTGAATGTAAAGGTGAGTAATGTGGTAGTTGAGGGAATAATTGGTATACATGGGGTGTTCAGTGTTGTAAATGGAAATGGTGAAGAGCTTGTACATTTATGTGCTGAAAAAGGACTGATGATTGGGAATACCTGGTTTAAAAAGCGAGATATACATAAGTATACTTATATAAGTAGGAGAGATGGCCAGAGAGCGTTATTGGATTACGTGTTAATTGACAGGCGCGCGAAAGAGAGACTTTTGGATGTTAATGTGCTGAGAGGTGCAACTGGAGGGATGTCTGATCATTATCTTGTGGAGGCTAAGGTGAAGATTTGTATGGGTTTTCAGAAAAGAAGAGTGAATGTTGGGGTGAAGAGGGTGGTGAGAATAAGTGAGCTTGAGAAGGAGACCTGTGTGAGGAAGTACCAGGAGAGACTGAGTACAGAATGGAAAAAGGTGAGAACAATGGAAGTAAGGGGAGTGGGGGAGGAATGGGATGTATTTAGGGAATCAGTGATGGATTGCGCAAAAGATGCTTGTGGCATGAGAAGAGTGGGAGGTGGGTTGATTAGAAAGGGTAGGGAGTGGTGGGATGAAGAAGTAAGAGTATTAGTGAAGAGAAGAGAGAGGCATTTGGACGATTTTTGCAGGGAAAAAATGCAATTGAGTGGGAGATGTATAAAAGAAAGAGACAGGAGGTCAAGAGAAAGGTGCAAAAGGTGAAAAAAAGGGCAAATGAGAGTTGGGGTGAGAGAGTATCATTAAATTTTAGGGAGAATAAAAAGATGTTCTGGAAGGAGGTAAATAAAGTGCGTAAGACAAGGGAGCAAATGGGAACTTCAGTGAAGGGCGCAAATGGGGAGGTGATAACAAGTAGTGGTGATGTGAGAAGGAGATGGAGTGAGTATTTTGAAGGTTTGTTGAATGTGTTTGATGATAGAGTGGCAGATATAGGGTGTTTTGGTCGAGGTGGTGTGCAAAGTGAGAGGGTTAGGGAAAATGATTTGGTAAACAGAGGGAGAGGTAGTGAAAGCTTTGCGGAAGATGAAAGCCAGCAAGGCAGCAGTTTTGGATGGTATTGCAGTGGAATTTATCAAAAAAGGGGGTGACTGTATTGTTGACTGGCTGGTAAGGTTATTTAATGTATGTATGACTCATGGTGAGGTGCCTGAGGATTGGCGGAATGCGTGCATAGTGCCATTGTACAAAGGCAAAGGGGATAAGAGTGAGTGCTCAAATTACAGAGGTATAAGTTTGTTGAGTATTCCTGGTAAATTATATGGGAGGGTATTGATTGAGAGGGTGAAGGCATGTACAGAGCATCAGATTGGGGAAGAGCAGTGTGGTTTCAGAAGTGGTAGAGGATGTGTGGATCAGGTGTTTGCTTTGAAGAATGTATGTGAGAAATACTTAGAAAAGCAAATGGATTTGTATTTAGCATTTATGGATCTGGATATATATATATATATATATATATATATATATATATATATATATATATATATATATATATATATATATATATATATATATATATATATATATATATATATATATATATATATATATATATAAAGTTGGATAAGAGTGAGTGCTCAAATTACAGAGGTATAAGTTTCTTGAGTACTCCTGGTAAATTATATGGGAGGGTATTGATTGAGAGGGTGAAGGCATGTACAGAGCATCATATTGGGGAAGAGCAGCGTGTTTTTAGAAGTGGTAGAGGATGTGTGGATCAGGTGTTTGCTTTGAAGAATGTATGCGAGAAATACTTAGAAAAGCAAATGGATTTGTATGTAGCATTTATGGATCTGGAGAAGGCATATGATAGAGTTGATAGAGATGCTCTCTCGAAGGTATTAAGAATATATGTTGTGGGAGGCAAGTTGTTAGAAGCAGTGAAAAGTTTTTATCGAGGATATAAGGCATGTGTACATGTAGAAAGAGAGGAGAGTGATTGGTTCTCATTGAATGTAGGTTTGCGGCAGGGGTGTGTGATGTCTCCATGGTTGTTTAATTTATTTATGGATGGGGTTGTTAGGGAGGTGAATGTGAAAGTTTTGGAAAGAGGGGCAAGTATGAAGTCTGCTGGGGATGAGAGAGATTGGGAAGTGTCAGTTGTTGTTCGCTGATGATACAGCGCTGGTGGCTGATTAATGTGAGAAACTGCAGAAGCTGGTGACTGAGTTTGGTAAAGTGTGTGAAAGAAGAAACTTAAGAGTAAATGTGAATAAGAGCAAGGTTATTAGGTACAGTAGGGTTGCGGGTCAAGTCAATTGGGAGGTAAGTTTGAATGGAGAAAAACTGGAGGAAGTAAAGTGTTTTAGATATCTGGGAGTGGATCTGGCAGCGGATGGAACCATGGAAGCGGAAGTGGATCATAGGGTGGTGGAGGGGGCGAAAATCCTGGGAGCCTTGAAGAATGTGTGGAAGTCGAGAACATTATGTCGGAAAGCAAAAATGGGTATGTTTGAAGGAATAGTGGTTCCAACAACGTTGTATGGTTGCGAGGCGTGGGCTATGGATAGAGTTGTGCGCAGGAGGATGGATGTGCTGGAAATGAGATGTTTGAGGACAATGTGTGTTGTGTGGTGTTTTGATCGAGTAAGTAACGTAAGGGTAAGAGAGATGTGTGGAAATAAAAAGAGCGTGGTTGAGAGAGCAGAAGAGGGTGTTTTGAAATGGTTTTTCACAAGGAGAGAATGAGTGAGGAAAGATTGACCAAGAGGATATATATGTCAGAGGTGGAGGGAAGGAGGAAAAGTGGGAGACCAAATTGGAGGTGGAAAGACGGAGTAGAAAAGATTTTGTGTGATCGGGGCCTGAACATGCAGGAGGGTGAAAGGAGGGCAAGGAATAGAGTGAATTGGAGCGATGTGGTACACCGGGGTTGACGTGCTGTCATGGTTTGAACCAGGGCATGTGAAGCGTCTAGGGCAAACCATTGAAAGCTGTGTAGGTATTTATATTTGCGTGTGTCGACGTATGTATATACATGTGTATGGGGGTGGTTGTGCCATTTCTTTCGTCTGTTTCCTTGCGCTACCTCGCAAACGCAGGAGACAGCGACAAAGAAAAAAAAAAAAAAAATATATATATATATATATATATATATATATATATATATATATATATATATATATATATATATATATATATATATATATATATATATATATATATATATATATATATATATATATATATATATATATTCTTTTTTTTTTTTTTTTGCTTTGGTAGCGCAAGGAAACAGACGAAAGAAATGGCCCAACCCACCCCCATACACATGCCTTTATTCAATCCACTGACAGCACGTCAACCCCGGTATACCACATCGCTCCAATTCACTCTATTCTTTGCCCTCCTTTCACCCTCCTGCATGTTCAGGCCCCGATCACACAAAATCTTTTTCAATCCATCTTTCCACCTCCAATTTGGTCTCCCTCTTCTCCTCGTTCCCTCCACCTCCGACACATATATCCTCTTGGTTAATCTTTCCTCACTCATTCTATCCATGTGACCAAACCATTTCAAAACACCCTCTTCTGCTCTCTCAACCACGCTCTTTTTATTTCCACACATCTCTCTTACCCTTACGTTACTTACTCCATCAAACCACCTCACACCACATATTGTCCTCAAACATCTCATTTCCAGCACATCCATCCTCCTGCGCACAACTCTATCCATATTCCACGCCTCGCAAACATACAACATTGTTGGAACCACTATTCCTTCAAACATACCCATTTTTGCTTTCCGAGATAATGTTCTCGACTTCCACACATTCTTCAAGGCTCCCAGAATTTTCGCCCTCTCCCCCACCCTATGATCCACTTCCGCTTCCATGGTTCCATCCGCTGCCAGATCCACTCCCAGATATCTAAAACACTTCCCTTCCTCCAGTTTTTCTCCATTCAAACTCACATCCCAATTGAATTGACCCTCAACCCTACTGTACATAATAACCTTGGTCTTATTCACATTTACTCTTAACTTTCTTCTTTCACACGCTTTACCAAACTCAGTCACCAGCTTCTGCAGTTTCTCACATGAATCAGCCACCAGCGCTGTATCATGAGCGAAAAACAACTGACTCACTTCCTAAGCTCTCTCATCCCCAACAGACTTCATACTTGCCCCTCTTTCCAAAACTCTTGCATTCACCTCCCTAACAACCCCATCCATAAACAAATTAAACAACCATGGAGACATCACACACCCCTGCCGCAAACCTACATTCACTGATAACCAATCACTTTCCTCACTTCCTGCACGTACACATGCCTTACATCCTCGATAAAATCTTTTCACTGCTTCTAACAACTTGCCTCCCACACCATATATTCTTAATACCTTCCACAGAGCATCTCTATCAACTCTATCATATGCCTTCTCCAGATCCATAAATGCTACATACAAATCCATTTGCTTTTCTAAGTATTTCTCACATACATTCTTCAAAGGAAACACCTGATCCACACATCCTCTACCACTTCTGAAACCACACTGCTCTTCCCCAATCTGATGCTCTGTACATATATATATATATATATATATATATATATATATATATATATATATATATATATATATATATATATATATACTTCGCAAACGCGGGAGACAGCGACAAAGTATAAAAAAAAAAAAAAAAAAAAATATATGTATATATATATATATATATATATATATATATATATATATATCTTTCTTTCTTTCAAACTATTCGCCATTTCCCGCGTTAGCGAGGTAGCGTTAACAACAGAGGACTTGGCCTTTAATGGAATATCCTCACCTGGCCCCCTTCTCTGTTCCTTCTTTTGGAAAATTAAAAAAAAAACGAGAGGGGAAGATTTCCAGCCCCCCGCTCCCTCCCATTTTAGTCGCCTTCTACGACACGCCGGGAATACGTGGGAAGTATTCTTTCTCCCCTATCCCCAGGGATAATTATATATATATCCCTGGGAATAGGGGAGACAGAATACTTCCCACGCATGCCTCACGTGTCGTAGAAGGCGACTAAAGGGGACGGGAGCGGGGGGCCAGAAACCCTCCACTCCTTGTATTCTATCTTTCTAAAAGGGGAAACACAAGAAGGAGTCACGCGAGGAGTGCTCATCCTCCTCGAAGTGGTTCCTCGAAATGTGTGTGGATGTAACCAAGATGAGAAAAAAGGAGAGATAGGTAGTATGTTTGAGGAAAAGAACCTGGATTTTTTGGCTCTTAGTGAAACGAAGCTCAAGGGTAAAGGAGAAGAGTGCTTTGGGAATGTCTTGGGAGTAAAGTCAGGGGTTAGTGAGAGGACAAGAGCAAGGGAAGGAGTAGCACTACTCCTGAATCAGGAGTTGTGGGAGTATGTGATAGAGTGTAAGAAAGTAAATTCTAGATTGATTTGGGTAAAACTGAAAGTTGAAGAAGAGAGATGGGTGATTATTGGTGCATATGCACCTGGGCATGAGAAGAAAGATCATGAGAGGCAAGTGTTTCGGGAGCAGCGTAATGAGTGTGTTAGTGGTTTTGATGCACAAGACCGGGTTATAGTTGTCGGTGATTTGAATGCAAAGGTGAGTAATGTGGCAGTTGAGGGAATAATTGTTATACATGGAGTGTTCAGTGTTGTAAATGGAAATGGTGAAGAGCTTGTAGATTTATGTGCTGAAAAAGGACTTGTGATTGGGCATATCTGGTTTAAAAAGCGAGATATATATAAGTATACGTATGTAAGTAGAAGAGATATCCAGAGAGCGTTATTGGATTACGTGTTAATTGAATGACGCACGAAAGAGAGACTTTTGGATGTTAATGTGCTGAGAAGTGCAACTGGAGGGATGTCTGATCATTATCTTGTGGAGGCGAAGGTGAAGATTTGTGGGGGTTTTCAGAAAAGAAGAGAGAATTTTGGGGTGAAGAGAGTGGTGAGAGTAAGTGAGCTTGGGAAGGAAACTTGTGTGAGGAAGTACCAGGAGAGACTGAGTACAGGATTTAAAAAGGTGAGAATAAAGGAGGTAAGGAGAGTGGGGGAGGAATGGGATGTATTTAGGGAAGCAGTGATGGCTTGCGCAAAAGATGCTTGTGGCATGAGAAGCGTGGGAGGTGGTTGATTAGAACAGATAGTGAGTGGTGGGATGAAGAAGTGAGATTATTAGTGAAAAAGAAGAGACACGCATCTGGACCGATTTTTGCAGGGAAAAAATGCAAATGAGTGGGAGAGGTATAAAAGAAAGAGACAGGAGGTCAAGAGAAAGGGCAAGAGGTGAAAAAAAGGGCAAATGAGAGTTGGGGTGAGAGAGTATCATTAAATTTTAGGTTGAATAAAAAGATGTTTTGGAAGGAGGTAAATAAAGTGCGTAAGACAAGGGAGCAAATGGGAACTTCAATGAATGGGGCTAATGGGGAGATGATAACAAGTAGTGGTGATGTGAGAAGGAGATGGAGTGAGTATTTTGAAGGTTTGTTGAATGTGTTTGATAACAGATTGGCAGATATAGGGTGTTTTAGTCGAGGTGGTGTGCAAAGTGAGAGGGTTAGGGAAAATGATTTGGTAAATCGAGAAGAGGTAGTAAAAGCTTTACGGAGGATGAAAGCCGGCAAGGCAGCAGGTTTGGATGGTATTGCAGTAGAATTTATTATAAAAGGGGGTGACTGTATTGTTGACTGGTTGGTAAGATTATTTAATGTATGTATGATTCATGGTGAAGTGCCTGAGGATTGGCGGAATGCTTGCATAGTGCCATTGTACAAAGGCAAAGGGGATAAGAGTGAGTGCTCAAATTACAGAGGTATAAGTTTTTTGAGTATTGCTGGTAAATTATATGGGAGGGTATTGATTGAGAGGGTGAAGGCATGTACAGAGCATCAGATTGGGGAAGAGCAGTGTGGTTTCAGAAGTGGTAGAGGATGTGTGGAACAGGTGTTTGCTTAGAAGAATATATGTGAGAAATACTTAGAAAAACAAATGGATTTGTATGTAGCATTTGTGGATCGGGAGAAGGCATATGATAGAGTTGAGAGAGATGCTCTTTGGAAGGCTTTAGGAGTATATGGTGTAGGAGGCAAGTTGTTAGAAGCAGTGAAAAGTTATTATCGAGGATGTAAGGCATGTGTACTTGTAGGAAGAGAGGAAAGAGATTGGTTCTCAGTGAATGTAGGTTTGCGGCAGGGGTGTGTGATGTCTCCATGATTGTTCAATTTGTTTATGGATTGGGTTGATAGGGAGGTGAATGCAAGAGTTTTGGAAAGAGGGGCAAGTATGCATTATGTTCTGGATGAGAGAGCTAGGGAAGTGAGTCAGTTGATGTTCGCTGATGATACAGCGCGGGTGGCTGAGTCATGTAAGAAACTGCAGAAGCTGTTGACTAAGTTTGGTAAAGTTTGTGAAAAGAAGAAAGTTAAGAGTAAATGTGAATAAGAGCAAGGTTATTAGGTACAGTAGGGTTGAGGGTCAAGTCAAGTGGGAGGTAAGTTTGAATGGAGAAAAACTAGAGGAAGTAAAGTGTTTTAGATATCTGGGAGTGGATCTAGCAGCGGATGGAACCATGGAAGCGGAAGTGAATCATAGGGTGGGGGAGGGGGCGAAAATTCTGAGAGCTTTGAAGAATGTTTGGAAGTCAAGAACATTATCTCGGAAAGCAAAAATGGGTATGTTTGAAGGAATAGTGGTTCCAACAATGTTGGATGGTTGCGAGGCGTGGGCAATGGATAGAGTTGTGCGCTGGAGGGTGGATGTGCTGGAAATGAGATGTTTGAGGACAATATGTGGTGTGAGGTGGTTTGATCGAGTAAGTAATGTTAGGGTAAGATAGATGTGTGGAAATATAAAGAGTGTGGTTGAGAGAGCAGAAGTGGGTGTTTTAAAATGGTTTGGTCACATGGAAAGAATGAGTGAGGAAAGATTGACCAAGAGGATATATGTTTCAGAGGTTGAGGGAACGAGAAGAAGTGGGAGACCAAAGTGGACGTGGAAAAATGGAGTGAAAAAGATTTTGAGTGATCGCGGCCTGAACATGCAGGAGGGTGAAAGGCGTGCAAGGAATAGGGTGAATTGGATCGATGTGGTATACCGGGGTCGAAGTGCTGTCAATGGATTGAACCAGGGCATATGAAGCGTCTGGGGTAAACCATGGAAAGTTGTGTGGGGCCTTAATGTGGAAAGGGAGCTGTGGTTTCGGGCATTATTGCATGACAGCTAGAGACTGAGTGTGAACGAATGGGGCCTTTGCTGTCTTTTTCTAGCACTACCTCGCACACATGAGGGGGGAGGGGGATGGTATTCCATGTGTGGCGAGGTGGTGATGGGAATGAATAAAGTCAGACAGTGTGAATTGTGTGCATGGGTATATATGTATGTGTCTGTGTGTGTATATATATGTGTACATTGAGATGTATAGGCATGTATATTTGCGTGTGTTGACGTGCATGTATATATATGTGTATGAGGGGGGTTGGGCCATTTCTTTCGTCTGTTTCCTTTCGCTACCTCTGAAACGCGGGAGACAGCGACAAAGCAAAATATATATATATATATATATATATATATATATATATATATATATATATATATATATATATATATATATATATATATATATATAAATATTCATTTATCTATTCTGCTTTGTCGCTGTCTCCCGCGTTAGCGAGGTAGCGCAAGGAAACAGACGAAAGAATGGCCTAACCCGTCCACATACACATGTATATACGTACACGTCTACACACGCAAATATACATACCTATACATCTCAGTGTACACATATATATGCACGCACAGACATATACATATATACACATGTACATAATTCATACTGTCTGCCTATCATTATTCCCATCGCCACCTCGCCACACATGGAATAAGAACACCCTCCCCACTCATGTGTGCGAGGTAGCGCTAGGAAAAGACAACAAAGGCACAACTCGTTCACACTCACTTTCTAGCTGTCATGTAATAATGCACCGAAACCACAGCTCTCTTTCCACATCCAGGCCCCATACAACTTTCCATGGTTTACCCCAGACTCTTCTCATGCCCTGCTTCAATCCATTGACAGCACGTCGACCACGGTATAACATATTCTTCCAATTCACTCTATTCCTTGCGCGGCTTTCACCCTCTTGCATGTTCAGGCCCCGATTACTCAAAATCTTCTTCACTCCATATTTCCACCTCTAATTTGGTCTCCCACTTCTCCTCGTTCCCTCCACCTCTGACACGTATATCCTCTTGGTCAATCTTTGCTCACTCATTCTCTCCATGTGACCAAACCATTTCAAAACACCCTCTTCTGCGCTTTCAACCACACTCTTTTTATTACCACACCACACATCTCTCTTACCCCATTACTATTTAATCGATCAAACCATCTCACACCACATATTGTCCTCAAACATCTCATTTCCAGCACATCCACCCTCCAGCGCACAACTCTATCCATAGCCCACGCCTCGCAACCATACAACAGTGTTGGAACCACTATTCCTTCAAACATACCCATTCTTGCTTTCCGAGATAATGTTCACGACTTCCAAACATTCTTCAAGGCTCCTAGAATTTCGCCCCCTCCCCCACCCTATGATTCACTTCCGCTTCCATGGTTCCATCCGCTGCCAGATCCACTCCCAGATATCTAAAAGACTTTACTTCCCCCAGTTTTTCTCCATTGAAACTTACCTCCCATTGACTTGACCCTTAACCCTACTGTACCTAATAACCTTCCTCTTATTCACATTTACTCTTAACTTTCTTCTTTCACACACTTTACGAAACTCAGTCACCAGTTTCTGCAGTGTCTCACATGAATCAACCACCAGCGCTGTATCATCTGACTAACTTCCCAAGCTCTCTCTTCAACAACAGGCTCCATACTTGTCCCTCTTTCCAAAACTCTTGCATTCAGCTCCCTATCAACCCCATCCATAAGCAAATTAAACAACCTTGGAGACATCACACACCCCTAACGCAAACCTACATTGACTGAGTACCAATCACTTTCCTCTCTTCCTACACGTACACATGCCTTACATCATCGATAAAAACTTTTCACTGCTTCTAACAACTTATCTCCTACACCATATATTCTTAATACCTTCCACAGAGCATCTCTATCAACTCTATCATATGCCTTCTCCAGATCCATAAATGCTACATACATATCCATTTGCTTTTCTAAGTATTTCTTACATATATTCTCCAAAGAAAACACCTCATCCACAAATCCTCTACCACTTCTGAAACCACACTGCTCTTCCCCAATCTGATGTTCTGTACCTGCCTACACCCTCTCAATCAATACCCTCCCATATAATTTACCAGGAATACTCAACAAACTTATACCTCCGTATAGGAGGATAGGGGAGATGGAATACTTCCCACGCATTCCTCACGTATTGTAGAAGGCGACTAAAGGGGACGGAGCGGGGTGCCTCCCCTCCTTGTATTTTGACTTTCTACAAGGGGAAACATAAAAAAGAGTCTCGCAGGGAGTGCTCATCATCATCGAAGGCTCAGATTGGGGTGTCTAAATGTGTTTGGATGTAACCAAGATGAGGAAAAAGGAGAGATAGGTAGTATGTTCGAGGAAAGGAACCTGGATATTTTGGCTCTGAGTGATACGAAGCTCAAGGGTAATGGTGAAGAATGGTTTGGGAATGTCTTGGGAGTAAGTCAGGGGTTAGTGAAAGGACAAGAGCAAAGGAAGGAGTAGCACTACTCCTGAAACAGGAGTTGTGGGAGTATGTGATAGAGTGTAAGAAAGTAAATTCTAGATTAATATGGGTAAAACTGAAAGTTGATGGAGAGAGATGGGTGATTATTGGTGCATATGCACCTGGGAATGAGAAGAAAGATCATGAGAGGCAAGTGTTTTGGGAGCAGCGGAATGAGTGTGTTAGTGGTTTTGATGCACGAGACCGGGTTATAGTGATTGGTTATTTGAATGTAAAGGTGAGTAATGTGGCAGTTTAGGGAGTAATTGGTATACATGGGATGTTCAGTGGTGTAAATGGAAATGGTGAAATTTATTTTATGAAATTTATGTGCTGAAAAAGGACTGGTGATTGGGAATACCTGATTTAAAAAGCGAGATATACATAAGTATACATATGTAAGTAGGAGAGATGGTCAGAGAGCGTTATTGGATTACGTGTTAATTGATAGGCGTGCGAAAGAGAGACTTTTGGATGTTGATATGCTGAGAGGTTCAACTGGAGGGATGTCTTATCATTATCTTGTGGAGGCAAAGGTGAAGATTTGTAGGTGTTTTCAGAAAAGAAGAGAGAATGTTGGGGTGAAGAGCGTGGTGAGAGTAAGTGAGCTTGGGAAGGAGACTTGTGTGAGGAAGTACCAGGAGAGACTGAGTACAGAATGGAAAAAGGTGAGAACAAAGGATGTAAGGGAAGTGGGGGAGGAATGGGATGTATTTAGGGAAGCAGTGATGGCTTGCACAAAAGATGCTTGTGGCATGAGAAGCGTGGGAGGTGGTTTGATTAGAAAGGGTAATGAGTGGTGGGATGAAGAAGTAAGATTATTAGTGAAAGAGAAGACAGAGGCATTTAGGAGATTTTTGCAGGGAAAAAATGCAAATGAGTAGGAGATGTATAAAAGAAAGAGGCAGGAGGTCAAGAGAAAGGTGCAAGAGGTGAAAAAGAGGGCAAATGAGAGTTTGGGTGAGAGAGTATCATTAAATTTTAGGGAGAATAAAAAGATGTTTTGGAAGGAGGTAAATAAAGTGCGAAGGACAAGGGAGCAAATGGGAACTTCAGTGAAGGCCTCTAATGGGGAGGTGATACAAGTAGTGGTGATGTGAGAAGGAGATGGAGTGAGTATTTTGAAGGTTTGTTGAATATGTTTGATGATCGAGTGGCAGATATAGGGTGTTTTGGTCAAGGTGGTGTGCAAAGTGAGAGGGTTAGGGAAAATGATTTGGTAAACAGAGAAGAGGTAATGGGAGCTTTGCGGAGATGAAAGCCGGCAAGGCAGCAGGTTTGGATGGTATTGCAGTGGAATTTATTAAAAAAGGGGATGACTGTATTGTTGACTGGTTGGTAAGGTTATTTAATGTATGTATGATTCATGGTGAGGTGCCTGAGGATTCGCGGAATGCGTGCATAGTGCCATTGTACAAAGGCAAAGGGGATAAGAGTGAGTGCTGATATATATATATATATATATATATATATATATATATATATATATATATATATATATATATATATATATATATATATATATATATATATATATATATATATATATATATATATATATATATATATATTATCCCTGGGGATAGGGGTTAAGAATACTTCCCACGTATTCCCTGCGTGTCGTAGAAGGCGACTAAAAGGGGAGGGAGCGGGGGGCTGGAAATCCTCCCCTCTCGTTTTTTTTTTTTTAATTTTCCAAAAGAAAGAACAGAGGGGGCCAGGTGAGGATATTCCAAAAAAGGCCCAGTCCTCTGTTCTTAACGCTACCTCGCTAACGCGGGAAATGGCGAATAGTTCAAAAAAATATATATATATATATATATATATATATATATATATATATATATATATATATATTTTTAACTATTCGCCATTTCCCGCGTTAGCGAGGTAGCGTTAGGAACAGAGGACTGGGCCCTTTTTGGAATATCCTCACCTGGCCCCCTCTGTTCCTTCTTTTGGAAAATTAAAAAGAAGAAAATAATAAAAAAAATAAAACCGAGAGGGGAGGATCTCCAGCCCCCCGCTCCCTCCCCTTTTAGTCGCTTTCTACGACAAGCAGTGATTACGTGGGAAGTATTCTTAATCCCCTATCCCCAGGGATAAATATATATATATAAATATATATATATATATATATATATATATATATATATATATATATATATATATATATATATATATATTTTTTTTTTTTTTTTTTTTTTTTTTTTTTTATACCTCGTCGCTGTCTCCCGCGTTTGCGAGGTAGCGCAAGGAAACAGACGAAAGAAATGGCCCAACCCCCCCCATACACATGTACATACATACGTCCACACACGCAAATATACATACCTACACAGCTTTCCATGGTTTACCCCGGACGCTTCACATGCCTTGATTCAATCCACTGACAGCACGTCAACCCCTGTATACCACATCGCTCCAATTCACTCTATTCCTTGCCCTCCTTTCACCCTCCTGCATGTTCAGGCCCCGATCACACAAAATCCTTTTCACTCCATCTTTCCACCTCCAATTTGGTCTCCCTCTTCTCCTCGTTCCCTCCACCTCCGACACATATATCCTCTTGGTCAATCTTTCCTCACTCATTCTCTCCATGTGCCCAAACCACTTCAAAACACCCTCCTCTGCTCTCTCAACCACGCTCTTTTTATTTCCACACATCTCTCTTACCCTTACGTTACTTACTCGATCAAACCACCTCACACCACACATTGTCCTCAAACATCTCATTTCCAGCACATCCATCCTCCTGCGCACAACTCTATCCATAGCCCACGCCTCGCAACCATACAACATTGTTGGAACCACTATTCCTTCAAACATACCCATTTTTGCTTTCCGGGATAATGTTCTCGACTTCCACACATTTTTCAAGGCTCCCAAAATTTTTGCCCCCTCCCCCACCCTATGATCCACTTCCGCTTCCATGGTTCCATCCGCTGACAGATCCACTCCCAGATATCTAAAACACTTCACTTCCTCCAGTTTTTCTCCATTCAAACTCACCTCCCAATTGACTTGACCCTCAACCCTACTGTACCTACTAACCTTGCTCTTATTCACATTTACTCTTAACTTTCTTCTTCCACACACTTTACCAAACTCCGTCACCAGCTTCTGCAGTTTCTCACATGAATCCGCCACCAGCGCTGTATCATCAGCGAACAACAACTGACTCACTTCCCAAGCTCTCTCATCCCCAACAGACTTCATACTTGCCCCTCTTTCCAAGACTCTTGCATTTACCTCCCTAACAACCCCATCCATAAACAAATTAAACAACCATGGAGACATCACACACCCCTGCCGCAAACCTACATTCACTGAGAACCAATCACTTTCCTCTCTTCCTACACGTACACATGCCTTACATCCTCGATAAAAACTTTTCACTGCTTCTAACAACTTGCCTCCCACACCATATATTCTTAATACCTTCCACAGAGCATCTCTATCAACTCTATCATATGCCTTCTCCAGATCCATAAATGCTACATACAAATCCATTTGCTTTTCTAAGTATTTCTCACATACATTCTTCAAAGCAAACACCTGATCCACACATCCTCTACCACTTCTGAAACCACACTGCTCTTCCCCAATCTGATGCTCTGTACATGCCTTCACCCTCTCAATCAATACCCTCCCATATAATTTACCAGGAATACTCAACAAACTTATACCTCTGTAATTTGAGCACTCACTCTTATCCCCTTTGCCTTTGTACAATGGCACTATGCACGCATTCCGCCAATCCTCAGGCACCTCACCATGAGTCATACATACATTAAATAACCTTACCAACCAGTCAACAATACAGTCACCCCCTTTTTTTATAAATTCCACTGCAATACCATCCAAACCTGCTGCCTTGCCGGCTTTCATCTTCCGCAAAGCTTTTACTACCTCTTCTCTGTTTACCAAATCATTTTCCCTAACCCTCTCACTTTGCACACCACCTCGACCAAAACACCCTATATCTGCCACTGTGTCATCAGACACATTCAACAAACCTTCAAAATACTCATTCCATCTCCTTCTCACATCACCACTACTTGTTATCACCTCCCCATTTACGCCCTTCACTGAAGTTCCCATTTGCTCCCTTGTCTTACGCACCCTATTTACCTCCTTCCAGAACATCTTTTTATTCTCCCTAAAATTTACTGATAGTCTCTCACCCCAACTCTCATTTGCCCTTTTTTTCACCTCTTGCACCTTTCTCTTGACCTCTTGTCTCTTTCTTTTATACTTCTCCCACTCAATTGCATTTTTTCCCTGCAAAAATCGTCCAAATGCCTCCCTCTTCTCTTTCACTAATACTCTTACTTCTTCATCCCACCACTCACTACCCTTTCTAAACAGCCCACCTCCCACTCTTCTCATGCCACAAGCATCTTTTGCGCAATCCATCACTGATTCCCTAAATACATCCCATTCCTCCCCCACTCCCCTTACTTCCATTGTTCTCACCTTTTTTTTTTTTTTTTTTCATACTATTCGCCATCTCCCGCGTTAGCAAGGTAGCGTTAAGACCAGAGGACTGAGCCTTTTAGGGAATATCCTCACTTGGCCCCCTCCTCTGTTCCTTCATTAGGAAAACTAAAAAAGATAGGGGAGGATTTCCAGCCCCCCCGCTCCCTTCCCTTTTAGTCGCCTTCTACGACACGCAGGGAATACGTGGGAAGCATTCTTTCTCCCCTATCCCCAGGGATAATATATATATATATATATATATATATATATATATATATATATATATATATATATATATATATATATATATATATATATATATATATATATATACATATATACATATACACATATACACATATATATATATATATATATGTATACATATATATATATATATATATATATATATATATATATATATATATATATATATGTATATATATATATATATATATATATATATATATATATATATATATATATATATATATATATATATATATATATATATATCTTTCTTATCTTTCATACTATTCGCCATTTCCCGCATTAGCGAGGTAGCGTTAAGAACAGAGGAGTGGGCCTTTGAGGGAATATCCTTACTTGGCCCCCTTCTCTGTTCCTTCTTTTGGAAAATTGAAAAAAAATGAGAGGGGGAGGATTTCCAGCCCCCCGCTCCCTTCCCTTTTAGTCGCCTTCTATGACACGCAGGGAATACGTGGGAAGTATTCTTTCTCCTCTATCCCCAGGGATAAAATATATATATATATATATATATATATATATATATATTTATATATATATATATATATATATATATATATATATATATATATATATATATATATATATATATATATATATATATATATATATATAATACAAACCTCCAACAGCCAGGATTAAACCAATGAACCATATGCAACAGGCGGCAACGCTACTGCTAGGTTATGATCGCCCCTTATAGGGAAATGACTATTTGAATACTATGTACTCGAATAACCTTTGTCTCACGTTCGTGAGCAACGGGGTCTACACCGGCTATTTCCCATCAGGCTCATACAGCCAGTAGGTAGCATTTTACCAAACCTAACTGTCGAACGCGGAGGTATATGAATACGAACAATGTGCATTTTCACTCTATTCCTTGCACGCCTTTCACCCTCCTGCAAGTTCAGGCCCCGATCGCTCAAAATCCTTTTCACTACATCCTTCCACCTCCAATTTGGTCTTCCACCTTCATCGGTCCCACCACCTCTGACGCATATTTCCTCTTTGTCAATCTTTCCTCATTAATTTTTTCCATGTGACCAAACCATTTCAATACACCCTCATCTGCTCTTTCAACCACACTCTTTTTATTACTGCACATCTCTCTTACCCTTTCATTACTTACTCGATCAAACTATCTCACACCTCATATCGTCCTCACAAATCTCATTTCCAACATATTCACCCTTCTCCACAGAACAATATTTATAGCCCACGCTTCGCAACAATATTACGTTGTTAGAACCATTATTCTTTCAAACATACCCATTTTTGCTTTCCGAGATAATGTTTTCGCCTTCCACAGATTCTTCAACGCTCCCAGAAACTTCGCCTCCTCCCACACCCTTCCATGGTTCCATCCGGTGCCAAATCCACTCCCAGATATCTCATGCGCTTCACTTCCTCCAGTTTTTCTCCGTTCAAACGTACCTCCCGGTTGACTTGTCCCTCAACCCTACTGTACCTTATGACCTTGTTCTTATTCACATTTACTCTCAACCTTCTTCATTCACACACTTGACCAAACTCAGTCACCAGCTTCTGTAGTTTCTAACCCGAATAAGCCACCAGCGGTGTGTCATCAGCAAACAAAAACTGACTCACTTCCCAAGCCCTCTCTACCACAACTGACTGCATACTTGCCCCCTCTCTCCAAAACTCTTGCATTATCGTTCCTGACAACCCCATCCATAAGGAAATGGGATGAAGACATCACGCACCCCTGCCGCAAATCGATATTCACTGGGAACCAATCACTTTCCTCTCTTTCTAGCAACTTGCCTCCCACACCAAATACTCTTAATATCTTCCACAGAGCATCTCTATCAACTCTGTCATATGCCTTCTCCAGATTCTAAAGTGCTCCATACAAATCCATTTGTTTTTCTAAATATTTTTCACATACATTCTTCAAAGCATCCACCTGATCCACTTCTGAAACCATGCTGCTCTTCCCCAGTCTGATGTCCTGTACATGCCTTCACCCTCTCAGTTAATACACAACCATATAATTTCCCAGGAATACTCAACAAACTTACATCTCTGTAATTTGAACACTCACCTTTATCCCCTTTGCCTTTGTACGATGGGACTATCCATGCATTCCGCCAATCCTCAGGCTCTTCACCATGACCCATACGTACGCTGAATATTCTCACCAACCAGTCAACAACATAGTCACACCTTTTTTAATAAATTCCAATGCAATACCATCCAAACCCGCTGCCTTGTCGGCTTTCATCTTCCGCAAACCTTTCACTACCTCTTCTCTGTTTACCAAGCCATTCCCCCTTCCCCTCTCACTTCGCACCCCACCTCGACCAAAACACCTTATATCTGCCACTCTATCATCTAACACATCTAACATAACAGACCTCCAAAATACTCACTTCATATCCTTCTCACATCAAAAGTACTTGTTATTATCTCCCCATTACCCCCCCGTTCACCGATATTCCCATATGCTCTCTTGCCTTACGCACTTTATTTACCTCTTTCCAAAACATATTTTGTTTTCCCTAAAATTTGATGATACTCTCTCACCCCAACTATCATTTTTCTTGAGTTCACTGGGAAAATAAATCACGATAAGTTCCCAAGTGCACTTTTGTGTAATGATAACATCATCAGGGGAGACACAAGAGAGAAAAAATCGTATTTCATTTTCCCCCGTAGACTCATATATATATATATATATATATATATATATAGATATTAGAAAGGATCACAATTTTGCGCGTGATCAAGATATTCCTATAAGTCCACGGGGAAAATGAAACACGAAAAGTTCCCAAGTGCACTTTCCTGTAATAATCAAATCATCAGGGGAGACACAGAGAGAAATATAACAGTAAGTTGATATACATCGAAGAGACAAAGCTAGGAAGCCATTTGGTAAACATGTGATTGTCCAAAACATACAACGAGCGTTAATAAACTTATCATTTTACAAATCTTATCAACAATAAAGTTATCGAATTTGCACAGACCATCACTAATATTAAGATTATAATTCTTTGTGTATTTAATAATAGAAGATTCAATGATATTTCTATTGGTAATAGAGATAGAGTTAACAACTGAGATGGCGTTACTCCAGACAATACAACGATCATAGTTTTTAACATGATTGAACAAGGCATTTGATTCTTGTCACGTTCTTATACTATATTTATGTTGCTTAAGTCTAAGAGAAAGATCCTTACCGGTCTGACCAACATAAAATTTATCACAGTTTCCACAAGGAACTTTATAGATGCAACCAAGAGAAGTTTCTGGTGAATTCCTGATTAAGATATTCTTTATAGTATTATTGTTGCTAAAGGCTACATTTACATTAAAGGATTTAAGCAACATGAGAAGCAAAGTCAAATTATTATTAAAAGGGAAAACTAAAAGATTCTTGGTGTCAATGGGAGGTTTGGGCTCAACTCTATAAGATGATTTCTTTGCTAACTTAAGGGATTTATCAATGAAAGATCTAGGATACTTTAACTTAGATCCAATAGAATATATCTTCTCAAACTCATCATCAATAAACTCTGGACTGCAAATACGTAATGCCCTTAGGAACATAGATTGAAAAGATGATAATTTAACTCTGTCATGTTTAGTTGAGTAATAATGGATATATGAGCATACATTGGTGGGTTTTCTGTATATGCTAAACTTAAACTTGTTTCCTTGTCTATGGATCATGCAATCTAAAAATGGTAACATACCATTATTTTCATTTTCTACAGCAAATTTATGGAAGGTACTAAATTGTTAAGTAAGGGGAGAAATATCTGTAAATTTTCATTTGTTGGCCAAACACAAAGAACATCATCTACATACCTAAACCAAATTGCATTAGAAGGTAAGATATCCTTTAGTGATTTTGTTTCAAAAAATTTCATATAAAGATTACTTAGTACAGGTGAAAGAGGGTTACCCATTGCCATACCAGATTTTTGAACATATTAATCTCCATTAAATTGAAATACAGTCTTTTATACACAATTTTATCAGTTCAATGAAATTAGACTTTGAAACAGGTAAATGAATATCATCCAAGACATCAAATAAATATTTTAAAAGGTCATCACCTGGAACTTTAGTGAAAAGTGAGGAAACATCAAAGCTATCTAGTTTGAAATCAAAATTAATATTGATATTGTTTAACTTGTTGACTAAATCTACATTGTTCATGATATTAGAATTTGATACCTTACCCACTAAAGGGCTTAATAAGGAAACTAACCATTTTGATAATTTTTATGTGATGGAGCCTACTGAACTCACTATAGGTCTTGCTGGAAAATTTTGTTTATGTGTTTTGATAAGTCCATACATATATGGCAATGAAGGGGACAAAGATGACAAATTTTTGATAAGAGAAATGTTACCTTTCAACAACAACTTCATTTCTTTATTGAAGTGAGAATTAACTGCTTCTAAGGGATTTTTACTAAGTTTAGAATATGTTGTGCTATCATTTAGAAGATCATTCATTTTAGATAAAGTTACTTTTGTCTAAAATCACAACAGCGCTAGCCTTATCTGCTTTGGTAATATGTATATCCTTGTCTTTTTTAAGGTGTTAATAGCTCTTATGAATCTTTTAGGGCAATTAGCTTCCGCTGGTTTTGATAAACTGGCATATACTAAACCCTTGCAAATATTAATATCATCATAACTTAAATTACTGTATTTTTCTAAATTACAAAAAGACTTTGTGACATCAACACAGCTGGCTTCGCTGTTAGAGCACACAAAACTTAAACCATAGCCTAATGCACTCAAGGAATCTCTATCTGGTTGTTTATTAGACAGGTTTACCACAAAAGATGGGTTTGTGTTCTTGGACCAGTCGCTGTTTTCAATAAAATGGTCCAACTTACGATTTAGTGACACTTGTAGCCTATTGCGTTCTTTCCTTAAGATCTAAAATGAATGATCTTCTAAATGATAACACAACATATTCTAAACTTTGTAAAAGTCCCTTAGAAGCAGTTAATTCTCACTTCAATAAAGAAATGAAGTTGTTGTTGAAAGGTAACATTTCTCTTATCAAAAATTTGTCATCTTTGTCCCCTTCATTGCCATATATGTATGGACTTATCAAAACACATAAGCAAAATTTTCCAGCAAGACCTAAAGTGAGTTCAGTAGGCTCCATCACATATAAATTATCAAAATGGTTAGTTTCCTTATTTAGCCCTTTAGTGGGTAAGGTATCAGATTCTAATATCATGAACAATGTAGATTTAGTCAACAAGCTAAACAATATCAATATTAATTTTGATTTTAAACTAGTCAGCTTTGATGTTTTCTCACTTTTCACTAAAGTTCCAGTTGATGACCTTTGATGTCTAGGATGTTTGATGTCTTGGATGATATTCATTTACCTGTTTCAAAGTCTAATTTCATTGAACTGATAAATTTGTGTATAAAAGACTTTGTATTTCAATTCAATGGAGATTATTATGTTCAAAAATTTGGTATGGCAATGGGTAACCCTCTTTCACCTGTACTAAGTAATCTTTATACGGAAT